>NW_028229526.1:1236704-1424879 GCF_053477565.2 Lygodium microphyllum
CTGAAGCTTCTGGAAGCCGAGTTCATCTATCCAGTGGCAAATAGTGAATGGGTTTCACCCAACGTGGTTGTACCCAAGAAGAATGGCAAGCTTCGAATATGTCTTGACTTCCGAAAGCTCAATTCGAAGATGAAGAAGGATCACTTTCCTATCCCTTTCACAGACCAACTATTGGACACAGTGGCAGGACATGAGCTTTATTCCCTTCTGGATGGGTTCAGCGGATATAACCAAGTGCAGATAGCAGAAGAAGACCAATCCAAAAAAACCTTCACCACAGAATGGGGGACCTACACTTACCGAGTGATGCCATTTGGGCTCTGCAATGCCCCTGCTACCTTCCAACGAGTCATGATGGCCGCATTCCAAAATCATCTGCACGACTTTATTGAGGTATATTTGAATGACTTCTGTGTCTATAGTTTGATCCGTGAACACTGGGGACATTTGGAACAATGCTTTGACCGATGCCGGGAGTATGGGATTTCCCTCAACCCCGACAAATGCATCTTTGGGGTCTCTTCTAGAGTTCTGTTGGGCCACATTGTCTCTGCACAAGGGATATCAACAGACCCTGCAAAGATCGAGAAGATTGCAGCTCTGATAGCACCCACCAACCTCAAACAATTGAGGAGATTCCTAGGCCACGTGGGTTACTACAGAAGGTTCATAGCTCATTTTGCAACAAAGGCAACCTCCTTGCACAAGCTTCTGAGGAAAGATGCAGAGTTTATTTGGACGGAAGAATGTGACAAAGCCTTCAAACTCTGAAGTAGTGTCTGATTGAGGCACCCATTCTGCAGCCTCCTGATTGGACAAAGGAGTTTCATGTACACACTAATGCATCCATTGAAGGCTTAGGCGTAGTTCTATGTCAAAAGGGCCCCTCAAAATTAGATCAACCGATCTATTACGCAAGCCGAAAAGTCACTGATAGGGAACGGAACTACACAGTGACAGAGCTGGAGTGCTTGGCAATGGTGTTTGCCCTAGAAAAGTTTCGCCACTATCTGCTGTCTATCCACTTTAAATTTTATGTGGATCACGAGGCCCTGTCCTTTCTGATGAACAAAGCAGACGTGAAAGGACGAATGATGAGATGGCTCCTTCTATTTCAGGAGTTGGACTTTGAGGTAATTACCAAGCCTGGTCATTCCCATGTTCTGGCTGATGATCTGTCGCGTATCCCACAAATTGCAGACGAGGAGCAGGATGATCCAGACCTCCCTGATGCTTCCCTATTCCTGGTCGATACTGTAACTCCCTGGTATGCAGACATTGCCAATCTTCTGGCAACCCAACAGTACCCTCCTGGTATTTCTAGTCGGGAAAGGAAGAAGCTTATGTTAGAATCAGCCCCCTACACCCTGTTAGGCAGTGCACTGTACAAGAAAGGCAAAGATGAAGTGCTAGGAAGATGTGTTGTAGGAGATGAGATTGGGATTGTTTTGAAGGCTTGCCATGACGAGCCATGTGGAGGCCACTTCGCAGGAGAAGCCACAGCTAGGAAGGCTCTGCTAGCAGGATACTGGTGGCCGACCCTCCACAAGGATGCCTATGATTACTGTAAAAGATGTGATGCTTGTCAGAGAATGGGGAAACCTACCAAGACAAGTGCCATGCCACTGCAACCTATCCTTCCTTTGAAGCCGTTTGAGAAGTGGGGGATTGACTTCGTAGGCCCAATCGATCCTCCCACCAGAAGGAAGCAGAACAGATACATCCTCGTATGTACGGATTATGTTACAAAGTGGTGTGAAGCTAAAGCCCTAAAGCGGGACGATGGTAACAGTGTGGCCCTATTCATGTATGAGAATATCATCACCCGTTTTTACAGTCCCTTAGAGCTGGTAAGTGACAGAGATACGCATTTCATTAATAAAGTTATGGAAGAGTTGACAGAGCTGTATAAGATCCGCCATCGCAAGTCCACTCCTTATTACCCTAGAGCCAATGGCCAAGTCAAAGTCATGAACCGCATCCTCTACTCAATCCTGACACGAACAATTGCCGCACATCATCGTGATTGGGATGATCGACTTACAGAGGCCCTCTGGGCGTACAGAACCTCCCATAAAGCAGCCACAGGACAGACACCCTTTCAGCTAGTATATGGTACAGAAGCTGTTTTTCCCATTGAACTGGAATTGCATTCTTTACGAGTGGTTATCAAAGAGCGTTTGGGGGACGATGATTCACTGCAACACCATCTCTTGCACTTGGAATGTTTGGACGAAACTCGCAGGATGGCTCTACAGTGCATGGAAGCCACGCAAGCTTGACGTAAGGCTTACCATGACAGCTTCATCAAGCACAAGGAGTTCAAAGAAGGTGATTTGGTCCTAGCCTATGATTCACGATTTGGCAAGTTTTCTGGCAAGCTCCAACAGTGGTGGATGGGCCTATATAAGCTACTTGCTGTCAACCCTAATGACTCTGTCCAAGTGCAGACCATTGATGCCTCTGATGATCCCTTCTTGATCAATGGATATCGCCTGAAGAAGTACTTCCCTCCTTGGGGATCTTGACAATCACGGTTACCTGATCCTTTCCCTCGTTGGCGTGGCACTGTCACTCTTATGATGCTACTTATGATAGCCGTTCTTCAGCCACTCTTGATGAGGTGGACACAACCCTCTGTCCCCTCAGCCCCACCTTCCAGCCCTGATCTCTTATCCTCTATTTTCCACCAGTGTAGTAGCGAGGTGGGTTCTGACAAATGGTATTTCTACCATTCCCTTGCTTAAATCGAAAAACAAAAGAAGAAAAAATATATACATATCGGTCATGGGAGAAAAGGACTTCGGTCCCTGTCATGCCGACCTATTCTTCGAGAAAAGGTGGAGACACCCTCGGGAATAGGAGAAAAAAAGAAAAAAAAAACAACAAAACAAGAAAAAAAAAACAAGAAAAAAGAAAACAAGAAAAACAAATCTGTTATGGGAGAAAAGGAAGAAATTCCCTGTCATAGCAGGCCTCGCTCCAAGAAAAGGTGGCAAATACCCTTGGGCGGGAAGCTGGCTGTGGAAAAGATGATAACACCCCGCAGTTCAGGATAACTGCCTCACCAGCCAAAAATGGTCCAGAAGCAATTTGAAGCCACCTCCCTTGGTGCGCTGCCTTTGCAACTTCCTCAATCTGTCTGCCCCCTTTCGCAGACGATCTTTTCTACAATCAATTGAAGTGCCAGATTTGATGGCTATCTCCCTGGGTATACCTCTTCAACAACAGACACAACGATCTTCATCGACAAACAATCGAGTGACGCGAGCTTTCATCCTAACCGGATGGGGAAGTGAGTATGGTTGCCCTCTGTATCTATCAAAGTGTGAGACAGAGGGTGGGGCGAGTGACCAGTCTTTCCCTTCAAATCAAATGAGAGGTGAGCAGTGTGAATGCAGTGTTGTACGTACGGGATGGGCCTCTCACTGCACAAAGCACGATCTGTTTCTGTGCACTACACCATAAGGCTCCCTGGTCTCCTTCTCGCACCGTATGCCGGCACAGGGCGGGATGCACAGTTGCACCATCAAATGCGCACAAGGTATACAACCTCTGCACAAGTGACTGTGAGGATAACATCAATAGGTTTCAGGACATGGTTGCCCTCCTGTATCTATCAACAGAGCGTGAGACAGAGGGTGGGTTGAGTGTGACTGGTGTTTCCTCAATCACTTATTGAGAGGTGAGATTTGAGGGACGTTACGACACTTGGAGTCAGGTACGTTCCCGTTTTCTTATGCACCCACGGGGTGGGTTTCTGCCATCATCACAAGACACGTCACCCTGTTCTGTACACTGCACTGTAAGGCTCCCTTGCCTTCCTCCTTGCACTTATGCCAGACGGGTTGGACGCACTAATGCACCATCAACTGTGTACCCTGGCATACTCCCTCTGTACCATTCCCTTGTCGATTCCTAAACCGGGTATGAGATATGGGTTTCAATCATTATTTCTCGAGTGATATTAGTCATGGGGTGAGTGATTGCTCTTTCATTCCATATGAGTGATTGTGAGTGATATTAGTCATGGGGTAAGTGATTGCTCTTTTATTCCATATGAGTGATTGTGAGTTGAGTGTAATATCCCTCGCTATCGGCGACTTCCTGCGATTCCTTCAACCAGCTACCTCCCTGGGTGCTGTTGCGTGGTCCCTGCTACGAAGGACGTGTGCTGGAGCGAACCTTGGTACCTTCTGCAGTCGACAACAACACCGGACGTGCCATCGACAATCAACCTTGATTCTCTACTATATGGGCCAAGTTTTTCTAACCCTACACCTTTTATTTCTCCGTGACGGTCATGTTTTAAGTGTGGGGACGTCGTGGTTGGTCTGTTTAGTGGTCCTAGGTCCCTGTTGCTCGGTTAACCCTGTCCGTAAAGGTCTTAAGTGTGGGGACGCATCCCTACGCGTCTACATTGCATACCCCTCTGCATATGCCTCAACCTGCTCATGCCTCTATGCCATGACTTGCTTTTACCCTGATGAGGTCCCTTCCCCACCCACCCGTTTATTTTTCACCCACCCTCGGGGCTGTTCCCTTGAAGTTTTCCTTCATTCCCTGATTTTGCTGTCCTACCAAGTGCACGCACCCTACGTTCTCCAAAATCCACATCCAACCTTATACCCTTGTTCATCCCTGTGAACTGACCATTTTTCCTTTTTAGCCACCCCTGTTCCGGTGCACGGTTCTCGAGTTATTAATTTTTGATGCATTTTGCGTACATTAGCCGGTTTTACATGTGAACGCATTTTTCTTGCTTCGGAACTATGATCTGACGTCATAACCCTGACAACAACTTTTCCCCTGACATTTTTCCTTTTTACTCCATGTCATTTTGATGCACGGTTTGTCCAATATTAATTTTTGCGGTTTCTCGAGACTTTTTCGTGCATCTTTTTGATATTTTTCCATGTGAACCTGCCCTGTTTGCATCGGAATTCCAATTTGATTTGACAGCCGTGTCCACCGCGCCTTTCCCCACTTTTTTCCTTTTTTCTCCCCCCTCTTTCCACTTCTGGATTTTTCATTATTAATTTTTACATGTGTTTTTGGACGTATTTTTTGTGTTTTTCGCATGTGAACCCCTCCTACTTCCGCCGGAACTGCATTCTAACGTGACAACCCTATGCCACCCCTTCCTGCGGACATTTTTCCTTTTTACTGCATGTCATTCCGGCAAGCGGTTCGTCCAATATTAATTTCCGATTCCATTTTCAGGTCTGTTTTTTGGGTTTTTTCCATGTGAACGCGTATTCTCTAAATCGGAACCATGTTTTGACGTGATAACCTTGTCGAGCACGTGCTTCTGCGCATTTTTCCTTCTTCATGCACCTCGTTCCGAGGCACGGATCTTCCGATATTCATTTTCGTTTGCGTTTTTGGACCCGTTTTTTGCGATTTTTGCATATGAACGCCCTGTCTTTCCCCCGAAACCCCCGTTGCGCTTTTTCCTTGTCTTCCCCCTGTCGTCTTGCCCAATTTTTGTTTTTATGGCATTTTGTTTCAATGCCCGGATTGGGAGATATTAATTTTTCTTTATTTTTACGTGGTTCGTGCGACTCATCCTGCGTGTGAACGCACCCGTTTTCGATTCCACGTGTCTCCACGCGCCCCGGTCATGTCCGCGTGTCCCGTACCGACATCCCGGCACTATTTCGATCCCGTCACGGTAAATTTTTTTACCCCGCCCCGCGCAAGCGCGTGGGACGGGGGCACGCCTTTCTTTTATGGCGGGTAACCCACCCCCCGGGCACCCTTTCACCCCCCCACCCCCCGAGCACCCTCCCCTATCCCCCCCACCCCCACCTTTCTCTCTCCCCGACCCCTTGCCCCCCAACCACCTCCCTCCATCTCCCTCTCCTCCCTGCGTTCCCTCCTCTCCATCTCCACCTCCCTCTCCCTCCTTCTCCTCTTCTCCTCCCTCCCTCCTCACCCGCGCCTATCGTGGCCGCCCTCCCTCACGACGTCGCCACGCGTCCCTCCTCTCCCGCGCCTGTCATGGGCCTCCTCCCTGCCCCGCCACCCCTCCTCGTGGGCCTCCCTCACGCCGCCATCCGTCCGCCCTGTCGCCTGTGGACGCCACGCGCCCCTGCCCCGCCTCGCTGGGCCCAGCCCCGTGGCCTCCTGGACGCCGCCGGCCCTGGCACGCCCCTCCCGCCCGCTGGGCTTCGTCCCGCCGCGACGCCTGCTGTACGCCCTGCCTGCACCCCCATTCCACCCCACCCCCCTCCAAGCCCCCCCTTCCCCCCCCTAGGCACAACCCCACCACCCCACCCCCCCATAAGCCCTTGTTTCCCCCACAGTCATTCCACCCCACCCCCCTCCAAGCCCCCCTTCCCCCCCCCCCCCCCCCAAGCACAACCCCACCACCCCCACCCCCCCATAAGCCCCTGTTCCCCCCACAGTCACACCACCCCACATCCAACCCCTCACAGGCCCCCATTCCCCCCCACAGGCCCCGTACCCTAACCTCCAGGACGACACTGGACGACAACCAGCAGCAACCAACCGAAAACCGCAGACATTGTAGCCCCTATTTTCAGCCCTTGACACACAAAGGGGTGTGTGCGCGTGTGGTTGTTCGTGTGCGGGTGCGGGAGTCTGTTAGCGGCTGTTCACGCGCGGGGACGCGCGTTCCTTTGTCCATGCGGTGGTGTGCCCCAGCCGGCTGTTCACACGCAGCTGACACGCAGTCCATTACTGGGTATATTCCCGGATTTTTAATTCCAAAACCCGAAAACCCTAAAAATACATTGAAAAATTACAAAAAAATCATTAAAAATCAATTAAAATTCAAAAAAATTACAAAAAAATCTTTAAAAATTTCCAATATTTCTGCAATAAATTGCAATATTTTTCTAAACTGAAAATTTCAAAAAAAAAAAATAGAAACATTTTAAAAGTAAAAATTCTTTTAGAAAATACACACAAAATGAGAAAAATTTCGTTAAAATTGGTAAATTTCCAATTTAATTGTATAAAAAATCTTGAAAATTTCATTAACTTTTTTGCTTATTTTTGAAATATTTTCTAAGCTAAAAATGATGTGCCATTTTATTCCATTATTATTTTATGGTAAAAATACTTCATTAAATGCCTAAATTCATGCAAAATCCTGTTTAATTCCAAACACAAGCTGAAAATTCTAGAAAAATCCTGATACCTTGGTTCTTTTTGGATTGCTGACCTACATTTTGGGATTGAGAAGTGCGCATTCATTGCATACACATACACTCACTTTCAGGTATTTTTTCTTTTATATTTTTATTTTTTTCGCTATCCCAAAATTCACGTTTAATTTTTAACATGAATCCTAAACACCACCATGGCATGTGTGCTCGCGCCAAACACACCTTTTTCCTAATTAAAATCAACCCGCTGTTCACTTAGCACGCGTTATGTGCGCTTAAGAGGCACTTTAATATTTTTAATTAAAATGAACCAGCCGTCACAAAAGCACGCGCTGGCAAAAAAGCGCTCCACATCTCCTTACTTTTTAATAAATGAATTTGCATTTAGAGACCCAGTCTGGGTATCGAAGTCCGGGATTCGGATTAATGCACCGCTTCAACCTAATAATTTGTAATTAAAATTTTAAGAAGGAACCGCCGTTTTCTTGTTAAGGTTTATCACTTAATTAAAAATTCACCCATTTTTTAATAATTCATAAAATGAACCTTTCATTAAATTAATTCCCCCTCACTGTACTTATTTTTCCTTTTTAATGAACTCGTTTCATGGGATGGGTACGTGAAGTCTTCGGGGTTGTCTCCATGGTCAAACCTGATTATCCAAGTTGTGGTCATGATATGTGTGGGTTGTTGTTATGTTTTGGTTCAGTTTCTTTGTTAAGGTTAAGGATACGGTGTGTAGTTTTTTTCTTTATTGCCTGATACGGAGATTTGGGAGTTTGCATGTTGCATAGCATGAAGCTTTCGGTCGCATATATGTAGAGGTCATGTCGAATTTTTTCTAGGCTGTGGTTTGCTTGGGGATAGTTGGTCGAGTCACGTTTTATCACCTTGGTTGATATCTTATCCTTGGTTTTTGTCTGTTGCTTTGCAGGCATTCTCTTTGTTTGTTTGTGTTTGTGGTGTGTGTGTGTGTAACCATCTGAATGGCGCCCTCTCGTACTCCTCCCCCGATCCAGTATGTTCCTTTGGCTATACATGATTATTCTTTGTTACTGGATTTGAACGTTGTCGCTAAAGCGGGCTTGTCCAAGTTCGTGAGCCTTTCTTTCCCACTGGTTCCAGATGATCCTACCATTTGTGACGAGTTTTTAACCTCTTACAGTAAGAGGTCTGGTCCAGTCCGTGGCACTACTGTTCTTCTGACACCGAAGAGTCTAGGAAAGGCTCTTGGTCTGCCATATCGTGGGGAGTCTGTCCCTGCTGCCAGACAGTTGTTTACCAATGACGATATTTTGAAGCTGTTGCAGAAGCAGACTCAAGATGTTCTTGATTTGAAGAAGGTCATTACCACGTCAGGAGTCGGTGTTTCCATGATTTCCAATCCCCTATGGAAACATCTATGCCAATTCCTTCAGGACAGGTTCATGCCTGCAAAATCCCCATCTCATTATCTTTTCAAGGAGTTGTTTACAGCTTCACGAATGATTTTGAAAGGCATAACTATTGATTGGAGTACCTACCTCCTCTCCAAGATGGATCACTACTTTATCCGAGCTACTCGAGGAAATGCGACTAATGTTACATTTGGGTCCTTCCTCTATGTCTTCTTGTTACATGCTGCCCCTGCAAAGAAAGTTCCTTTACCTCCAGTTGATCCTCCAGAAGTTCCTCCTCCGCCTCATAATGAAGATGATGATGTGATAATTGAGGATGATGATTCTCCTCCTCCCCTGGTCATTTAGAGAAAACGCCTCAAGAGGGTGGCTGATTCAGTGCCTATTCCTCCAGTTCCAGTGACAATTCCTGCCCAGTCTTGCAGCAGCTTGCCTGCATTCCTTCAGACGTCAAATCTTTTCAGAGCCCATAGAGATGGGATGCTAGAACTTACTATTCCTTTTGTTCACCGCTTGGTAACAGGAGATGCTATTCCGTTCCTGTGCAAGGATATCCAGAGTTCTATTGAACTTTCAATGATTGCCTGTATCCAGCAATTATATTCTTCATTTTATGATGAAGTTTAGCAGTCTAAGGAGGAACTAAATAAGACCAATACTGAGTTAGCCTCTGCTCAGGAGAAATTCTCTGACCTTTGTACGCAAATGGAGCAGCAGACTAAGCTCGTGGATACTCAGAAAGCTGAAATCTCTAAGTTGAAAGCTGAGTTGGCAGAAGCTAGGTCTCAAGTGGTTGCTATAACAGAGGAGAGGGATAAGTTACAGAAGGAGAGTCAAGAGATGAAGGAGGTGATAGCTGCCCAAGCAGAGAAGTTTAAATCCACCACATCTATTTTAGACCAGAGCAATGCTCAAATCCACCAACTCAAAGATCAGTTGGCAGTCTCAGTCCAATACACAGAGTCCTGCGCAACCAGTTTCTCTTTTATCCCCTGCAGACTTGGCAGCTCTTCAGGACAGGCTACCTTATGTCCCTTATTTCAGGCCAAGGTGGAAAGATTGCAATCTCGCATGGATTTGTTATGGTCTTCTTTTGAGCAATATCAAGAATATGTTCCACCATATCATTCCTTTTTTGTCCATTATCAACAAGAGAAGTTGGCCTTCTATATAAAACTTTCCACGATGGATTTACCTATTCTAGAGGATGGATGGAGTGGGGCCTGGTCATCAGATTTGCTGATAGTAGTGAGGATGGTTTTTGAAGACTCTATCACTCCAGATACGATACTTCTGTCCTATATGTATTTGAGGGGTGATTTACTGATTCCAAATGATGAAGATCTAGCTTGGTATGCCGGAGATGTGGTATTGCAAGCTTCTTTGTATGTCCGATATTTGGAGTTGAGGATTGATGAGATGTTCCAGGGATATTCTTCAAAGGTGGCTGAGTGTCCTGAGTTTTCATGGCACACTATGGTTGATGCTATCATTTTGAATCACCGTCAAGTCAAAGCTTCAGCTCATCCCCAGAACACTAACCAATGGATCTTTTAGTCTATCTCTCCAATCAACCCCCATTTGATACTTCTTTCTTTGAAGCCTATCATCGTAGATCAGCTTTAGGTCCGTCCTTACCATGCCTAACTCATTATCAACAAATGGCTCATAGGTATGATGCTTATATTTTCCTTTTTTAATCTAACCCAAAAGTCATTTTACCCCTTCTTTTCCAACCTCAAGGATCTCCTCAAATTCCTATCTTTACCCATTATTCTTTTATTGAAGATCGGGTTTTTCTACCTCCTGATCCTTGTCCTTCCCCATCCCCTGACATTCTATCAACTTTTTCTGCTTATCTTTTAACGCCTTTCTTAACAGAATCTCCTCAATTTTCAGCCAATCCATCTTTAATCCATTCTTCATTTTATGATTTTGCCTATCCATTGCTTCATCCTCTTTCATTAGTCCCTCTTCCGTCTCCTAACACTTCTATTCCTAATCCTCCTCAGTTGGTTAGTGGGTATCCAGGTTTTGATCAGAAGATTTTTCGAAGAAGAGGCTGGAGTTCAAATGATTCCCTTACTGGACCTCAAATCAATTGGCCATTGATCCCAGGAGAATGGATAAGTGCTAGTCAGGCTTATTAGAATTATCTGCATTTTGCCCAACAGTATTCTCAGTCTGCAGATCCTTCTGTGCGCTTAACTGCTCATTTTACTTGGTACCTGACGTATATGCATAGGCATTCTCATAATGATTCAAATCCTATTCCAAAGTTTTGCATGAATGTCAATGTGAGCATTGATTCCCAGCAACAACTGGATGTCTTGTACTTTCATGCCCTCTGTTTGCCTAGCAAATACCTTGTTCTGTTGGAAAGGATGTGCTGCCTTCAATTTTTTAAGAATCGTCCCAAGACATTTGTGGATGAATCCTTATCCATGGATCGTTTTTGAAATCACCAATCTTTCAAAAGGGATCATCTTCATTGATACCTTTGCCATGTATGATGGATGATTTTTAATGATAAATCTCTCTTTTTGGAGGAGTCATTCAGATGGTTGTGTTGTGTGTAGTGTTTGTGTTGTGGGTTAATTTATGTAATAAGATCGTGGTGGTTGCCTATTCGATTTGCTTTCGTGCGAGCTACAATTTTGGAGAATTGCGGTGATGGTGTTGTTGGTTGGATAGTTGAAGATGCTGATGCAAAAGAAGAAGAAACCTCTTATATCCTTTACAAGTTGTTGTGATTTCCAGTTTGATAAGAAGTGTTAATGTATCAAGGGTTTTCCTTTCATTGTATTCTTTATATCAGATACAGGTTATAAGTTGGGGTCGTGGTTGGATGGATTGTTTTTGAAGATTTATTGAAGATCAAAGTTGAGCTCTTGAATGAACTTGTATTCCCTTTTTCCTGGGTCGCAAGGACGCTTCCTTATTAAGTGTGGGGATATGTTGAGTGTTGAAATGACCTATTTTTTGGCTGATTTTTGTTGTTTTTGAGAGCTAAATGGTTGATTTTATGAGATGATTGATTGGTTTGGAAGTGGATTAAGAGTGTTTGGATAGGTTGGAATGGTTTCATTAAGCTCATGATGTTTATTAGTAGAGATGTGAAGTTCTGTTGATGTTCTGATATGTTCTATTTGGTCCTGATAGCTTCTGTTGAGCTTTTGTTTTGTTCTGTTTTCTTTCTGTAAAGAAGGATGGAGTATTGATTGATAGGGTTTGAGATTGTTTGAAAGCTTATTGAGTGATTTTTGATGGTTTGGAATGGTTTTGGTATGAGTTATGTGGTTCTGATGCTTTCTGTTGACCTTCTGTAACTTTCTGTTGAGCTTCTATGAGCTTCTGATGAGCTTCTGTAGACCTTCCGTATGCCTCTGTATATGTTTTGTTGGATGAGAGTGTAGCTTGGGAAAGTTTTCTAGCCTTGGAAAGAGGTGAATACAAGTGCAAAAGAGCTAAAAGAAGTCAAAGAAGTAGCTGCTTAAGACTCAAGTAAAGACTGGAGTGAAGTGACAGTGGTGAGCTATGAAAAGATATTGTAGTGGCTCTGGTGCCTCTTCATATCAGACATACCTCTTGGGAGGTGCATCCACGAACTAAGAAGGATTATTGTGAGTGATTATTGAGTGATTGTAGTGAGGATATGATGTACTATTGATGGAGAGAGAGAGAGAGTCAGAGATAGACAAATCTATGAAAATAGTGTGATTGTATATGAGAGATTGAGAGATAAGACTATGAAGATATTGAAGATGAATACTATGTGATGTATTTCCATTCAAAGATGGTGTATTCCTTTGCTTTCTTTGTTCTATTGATGGATTTTATGAAGATATTGAAGAATATGGTTGATTCTATCAAATCTGTGGGAGATCTACATGATGCTGCATGAAGATTTGTTGTGCCTGGTATTCTTTTCTTCATTATGATCATATAAAAGCTAATAAAAAAGCTTGTTGATGTTACAAGATAGATTTTCTTGCAAGAGAATTCCCTTTTCCTTGGTGTTCCTCTTGGGGCTCCAACTTGTGGATTCGGTCTCTTTGTCAATTTTGACCATACCAAGTATCGCATTGAGAAAGATGGCATAGTTGTTGCTCCTCGAAATGGTAATTTTTTTTAGTTATCTTTAAATGAAGATGTTGCAAATGTTGTTACAGCTCCTGGCAATTTTAACAGCAAAATATGGCATCATCACTTTGTCACTCTGATTTTTCAAAGCTTATCAATCTTTATCGACATGACCTTGCTCAAGGTATGGAATGCAAAGCTTGTCCTCATATGGGTGTTTGTGAATATTGTGCACTTGGAAAGCATTTTCGCAAACCCTTTTCCATTTCTACCACAACTCATTCTAGAGATTTGCTTGATCTTATTCACACTAATATTTGTGGACCTTTTTTTCCATCAAAATCTCAATATCGGTATTTCATGACTTTTATTGATGACTTCTCAAGATACACCATTGTTTTTCTCTTGTAACACAAATCAAAAGCTTTATTATCTTTTAAGTAATATAAAAAAGCTATAGAACTTCATATTGGTCATCGTATCAAGGAACTTCGCATTGATAATGGTGGAGAATACATTTCAAATGATTTTGATGATTATTGTAATAATCAGGGTATTCATCATGAATATACGCTTCGCTACTCTCAACAAAATGGTATTGCTAAATGTAAAAACAAGACTATTCTCAATGCCATGCGATTTATGCTCATTCATTCTGGCTTATCTCGATGTTTCTGGGGGCTGAAGCAGTCTTAATAGCAGTATTTGTGCAAAATCATCTCCCTACAACTGCTCCTTTTAGTAAAATACCAATTACTAATTGGACGAGTGAAACTCCTTCTATTTCATATTTTCAAACTTTTGGATGTATTGCTTATATTCATGTGCCCAAAGAGACTCACATAAAACTTGATCCTCCCGGTTTTGAAGTTATTTTCATTGGATATTCAACTTTTTCTAAGGGGGGGATACAAGTTTTATGATCCATCTTCCAAGAAGGTAAGCATAAGTCGTGATGCTATTTTCAATGAGCAACTTATGGAAAGCACATGGTCTCAAGAGGATGTTGAGCGGACATGGTTACTAGAGGAGGTTGATGATCCAAAGTCATTACTCACTTCTTTTCCTTTTCTATATGATGATGAACCTTGTTCACATGATAATATTGACTCTTGAAATTAGGATTTACAACTTGCACCTATTATTGCTAGATGATGACCTTGGCATTGATATTTATGTTGATCTTCCAATTGATAATGAGCATGGTACTTGTCATGTTTATGATGTTGCTATTCTTGAGAACGCTCTCAATATTTGTAAAGACCTTGTCTTTTATAGTGATGCCATGTCATCCCCACAAAAGGAACAATGGTAGGAGGCCATGGAAGGTGGGTATGAATCTCTTCTCTCTAAAGGTACATGAGTTCTAACTGAGTTACCACCTGGACGTACTCCTATTAAATGCAAGTGGGTTTATAAGACTAAAACAAAAGTATATGGAACATTTGACAAATTCAAAGCAAGGCTAGTTGCCAAAGGTTTCTCACAAATTGCAGGAGTTGATTATCAAGATACTTTCTCACTTGTTGTTCATATTACCAGTATTTGGGTCTTGTTAGTTTTTGCTATTGAGTTTTGATTTGGAGGTTCACCAAATGGATGTGAGAACTGCTTTTCTTAATGGTGATTTAAAGAAAGAGATATACATGGAGCAACTAGAGGGATTTGTAATCAAACATAAGGAAAATCTTGCTTGTAGACTTCATCGGGCACTCTATGGTCTCAAACAATCTTCACGAGCTTGGTATCAAAAGATTGATCTCTTCCTTACAAAATAAGGTTTTATCTCTTGTTCTTTAGAACTTATATGTCAAGCACTGCAATAATAGTTTTGTTATTCTTTCTCTATATGTGGATGATACCATACTTGTTTCTAAGAATCTCAACTTTCTTCGACAAGTAAAGAAGGTTTTATCTTCTGCGTTTGACATGGTCGATCTTGGAGACATACACTCATGTCTTGGTATTTAGATTCAATGCTATCTAGAAAAGGGTGTTTTATTACTGCATCAAACGAAGTTCATTGAATATATTATTCAGAAGTTTGGTTTGGGTTCTGCACATCCTACTAGTACTCCTTGTCTTGTGAGCTCTACCAAAAAATCTCACTTTTTGCAAAATGATGGACAATTAGCATGACATCAACCTTATGCTAATCTTCTTGGATGTCTTTAATTTGTTGGCTTAAATTCTTGCCTTGATATTCTTTTTAATGCAAATTTCCTTGGACAACATCTTAGTTTCCCATGCCTTAAACATTGAACTGCAGCTAAATGAGTTTTAAAGTATTTAAAAGGCACTAAAGATTTTGGGTTGGTTTATTAATGCTAACAAAACTTTGAATCTCTACATTCACTTCAACTTTTGGGTTATAGAGATGCGAATTGGGCAAGCTCTCACTTATCTATACGTTCTACAAGTGGAAATTGTTTCTTTATCTCAATGGTCATCTTGTTTCTTGGACTAGCAAGAAACAACATTGTGTTGTTGTTTTCACTACAAAGGTTGAATATGTAGCTACATCTTTAGCAGCTCAAGAGTTAGTATGGCTTCAACAAGTTCTATCAGATATTGGCCATCCTTCTCGCTCCAGCGCACCACTTCAATGTGGTAACCAAAGTGCTATTAGTATTGCTAAAGACTATGTTCAATATAACAAGTCTAAACATATTACAATGCATTATCATTATGTTCGATATGAAGTAAAGAAATACACGATCATGATTGAACATTGTCCAAGTGATCAAATGACTGCAAATATAATCACCAAAGGACTCAATGAAGCACGCTTCACTCTACTGTTCTCAGAACGTGGAGTTGTTCCAACTTCAATCTTTGGGAATTAATCTACTATGACATTGTAGTGCCATTGTACATGCTCCTTGTAGGCACCATACACTTCACAAATGCACAACACCTTAGACCTCTTGGTCATCTTTCTACATATATTTTGAGTTTCACTTCACATGCACGGATTCACTTTACATGCACACAATAATCCTTCTTGATCATGTTTGTACATTTGTATATAGGAGCTTGGGTTTTTCCCTTGTGCTCCTCCCCAAGGGTTTTTTCATCCGCAGCTAGAGACCTTTCTTTGAGTGGGGGTGTTGGAGCTATATATAGCTCACCCTATCTAGACTAGGCCTCACTTATATATATGTAGATTCTGATCAATAAGATGTAGTCTTTGGGAGTGTTTATTGTGTGTCTCTTCTCTCCCTATCGCGTCTCTACATATCTTCTCTCTCTACATCTCAACATTTACAAGAGGCGGACAATAACTCAAACCTCCCCAAACACACCTAACCTAAATCAAGGACTTCATGCCATGAATGCTAGTCCTCAACAAAGTTAAAATACCCCAGACACATATACACATACAACATAAAGGAAAACAACTTGTAAGGAAGGATATCACCTAGAATTGACCACAAGTAGCTTTTGCGCAGCAAGAGGCTCCCTTTAGGTACTTTGTCAAATCTATTTATTAGAGCACTAAAACAAAATCCATTAACCATACCCACACCAAAGAAACAAATGGTCCTCTTGGCCTAATGAGATAAACCATTTCACTATAAAATAAACGGTCCTCTTGACTAACAAAATATAACCATGAAGTACACCATTCAGCAATCTATTGTTGAAAGTAAACCCTTGGTTCCCACATAAACCCTATTGAAGCACAAAACTAGACCAAGGGTATGCCCATTCAGGCCCTACACTAAATGTATCAAATTATTAGCTAACCCCTTGCATAAATGGCAAGGGATATTCGAGGCATATGCTGTTGAACGATCCAATGCGTCCATGATAGAATAGGAAGATGGTTAATCACTACGTGGCTCATAACCCATATTAACCATCGCCGTCCAAAACAAGACATGTCAGTAAAGTAGTCCTAAAAGTATCCCTTGACTAACGTCAGCATACAATTGTAAAAGCTCCTTAGGACCACAATTAAGAAAGACATATTTAACAAATGCATAATTATCCAGGATATCTACAAAGCGATTCCATGGTTGGGGAATCAGCTAGCAAGTCACTACCTCAAAGATCTCAAGGATGTCCAATGCTACACGATGGTACATCCTCAGAATGGGATCTCTCACACTATAGGTCTCATTTAATTGGTTGATCACTAACTATGAGTCGCCTTTCACTAATAACCAATGAATACAATCATGTCTGGCTAGATTTAACCCTATAAGCAAGACCTTGTATTTAGCCATGTTATTCATAAAATTAGTGTCTAAATATACCCCCAGTTTTAAAACCACTCAACAACATGGATCTTTTATGACAACCCCAATACTTGCATGCTTAGCAAGTCCTCGAGAAGATCCATCAAAATGTAATGTGTAAACCACAGCTTCATTGATAGAACATGCTATGGCAATCAACATATTCGTACTTATTAGGGAGTGTAAGATATGTACAATTCCTTCTTTCTCACTGAACTTCATAGGGATGTTAGTAAGAACTTGATGACAATGATAGCAATAGACTCGAATATTCCACGTGAAAGAGCCATCTTGCCACTTAGTGATGTGATAACTCTTGCTTCACTAGATCACTTAGCCTTAGTAGTAATGATGCTCTAAATACGGATGTTCAAGATAAGGAATGACTTTTTCCATCCAATAATCTTAGTAACCACTATAAGTATAAGCTAGATCCTGAAGGACATGCAAAGGAACCTAGTCCAACATCAGCCCTATACATAATAAGTCTTCAATTTATTGAAGCTTACTTTCGTTTTGAACTCTACCCCTTGCAAATCTGCTAAAAGATTTGTAGAGTCATTCTTTCCTATAAGAACAATATTATAAGGACCATCTCATATGGTTTCCAACTTGCCTCAGAAGAGCTCACAACGGGCATCATAATATAGGACCAATTGACCCTTAGCAAATTTATACTTCCTAGCATGAAGATCATGAAGCATTTTCATCCACTTTTTCCCTACTTCTTGATGTAGCAAGACTTGGAATGGAATCTCATCAAGATGTGCAAGGGAAGTGAGTCTTTCTTGCAATGCCTTCTCTTCACCCAAAGAATGGTTTAGAGAAAACCTTACTATAGGCAGATCAATCTCTAAAGGTAAAACACACTCTTTCCCGCATAGTAATTTAAAAGGGGTGTCACATGTAGCTATTTTGAATGTTGTATTATAAGTCCAACTAGCCACATATAACTTATTATCCCAATTATGCTTACTTTTGTATATAGTCCTAGATAAAATCCCCACAAGTTGCTTATTAATACTCTCTACTTGCCTATTATCTTGGGTGTTGTAAGGTGTGGCCTTATTATGTTTAATCTTCAAACTTTCTGCCAAAGCCTCAATCACTTTACCTTCTTCTTTGGCAACTCCTTATTGGAGTTAACTTTGCCATCAAAAGCTTTTAGAGGATAGGCTTTTACACTAGGATTAAGGACTTCCATCCCCTTATCATCCTATTTAGACTTTGCCTCAACAAGTTTTACATTATCCTTATTGCTTTCTTTAACCTTTGTCCTCTTGTAATGGCTCATAAATTGAAAGTCTAGTGGTGTTAACATGCACAACATTGATAAGCCTAATACCACTACCACTAGGCAGTCTTTCTATGATAGCTTTTCACTTTTCAATATTTTCTTTAGTTCATCATCCTATTGAAGAGGTTATTTTCTTATTCTTGATGATTAATCAAACGTGCATGCTTATTCCCTTGCTAAAGTGTGCTAATCTCACTTCAACAAGTCCTAGGTAGATAGTCATACTTCCCATATATGTCACATTTGACATACACAATTTTAGATGCACTTGCATGTTATTTTTAAAAGTTCAAGAAATTTTTCAATGTGGCCATCTATCGGGATAATCCATTATAGTTCAAGCTAAGATCTTGAATTGAAATGGAAAGGAAAGCGCTCAAAATTCTACCCAACTTACAAACATACCCTCAATGTGGATCACCTTAGGGGTGGATTTTGGGATACATCTCATTAGGGGCAATATGGACTCAAAAAGGGCCTTGCAAGGAAAAGATTAGGAGGAGGATTAGTTTTTCTAATCGGTGAACATTGTGGGCTTGAAAGTCATGATCCCTTTTGGGGCATCGAGATGAGCTATGTCCTCTGGGTGACCGATTGCAAGTCCAACATGTGATGGGTTCTTAGTTCTTTCCTCCTATACCTCTACCTCTTCCCCTGCCCAACACCATTGTCAACAAAGCACTTGTCTGAAATCCATCAAGATGGGATTTCCCTCTTCACCATACAAGACATAAGGGTTTACATATGCATCGTTCTCATTCAGCTCCTCTACGTAATGTATTGGAGCATCGCTTGTTGGTGGATGGCTCATTATGGGTCCAGGTGGTCTAGGTATCCATGTGGGGTTGATGTCCATCCTAGGGATAGTTGGCTTTGAATCATTGGGTGTTAGGAGAGCTAGTGGAGCCCCCCTTCTGAAAGGTTGCAGTCTATTCCCTAGGTAATAAGGCTGATTGTATGGCTATGAGTACGGCAATTGCCTCAGTAATCGGCAATGCATTGCATCATGGCCAAACCTACCGCAATTGGCACAGGGTCTAGATCTAGGATCCATGCACTCGGCTGGAAGGTGGTTTCCTCCGCAATGCACACATTGTGCATGAGGTCATGCGAGCCTTCTCATCATCTCTTGAAGCCTAGCCAACTCTAGCTTCACATCCGCTAGCTCACGGCTCTGGTCAACACTCTTTCCCCTGTCTTGAGTGCTCTGGTGGGACCTTTCACTAACGATCATAGCTCTTTCTGAGATTCTAGAGGCAATGATGTCTCGAGTTGTGGGTCTATAGTAGTAGCAGAGTAGGTGTTGCCATTACATGCGACTATCACTATAGGTAACATGGAGTGCTATAGAGTTTACAAAGATGCAAGTAGCAAATTGTCTTTTTCAATAATTTTCATGTATTCAAGCATTAAAACATATATTTTAGCACATTTTTCCCTAATAAAAACTACAAAGCTTCAAGATCTGTTGTAGGTACTATCGCTATAAGTATTGCAAGACTACAAAAAACACAAAATTATGGACATCAAAAAAAAAAATCATTTTAGATATGTATTCAATATGAATATATATATGTATATATTTCAGCATGCTCTTCTTGGTTACTTCTACCACAATGAATCCTTTAAAGTTTCCACAAACTCAAGTCATATAATCAACCTTCAATAGTAGTACATGATCTTTGCAACATACCAAATCCTTAGTCACTAAAACTCTCATTTTCCTTCTCTAATTGATGAAAACCCATTGATGCATTGTTAAGTTTTGGGCTAGAGAGAAACACAACACCCAAGACCCAAAAGGAGAGATCAAGGAAGGCTAGTGAATGATTGAGGGTTCGGGCCAAAGTATAATCAAAGGGAAAAACTTCTCAAAATGTTAAATTTATTGTGCCTCTAATAGCTTAGTGGTTGTTCTTCTGATCTTTCTCACATAAAACTTTTCCACATAAACATGAATTTCAATGTTATAATCTTACATATAAATCAAAGTCTCCAATCTTACAACTTTCTTACCTTAAGATAATCCATCAAAAAGAACAAAAGAACATCTATGTGGTTCCTCGAAATCTTGTGTTTATGTAATCACAAAATATCATGCAAGATCAAATCAACAATCAACCCTTTACTTAGGAGTACAAGAACCTTTACAATTTGAGAAGCAAAATATTGAACACCAAGTGATAAGATTGAATCACCCTTGTGATATTTTAAGAACCACACAATAACCTCATAACATGAGATTTTGAAGAACTTTATGAAAGCTTTGGATTGCCAAACCCAAGAAAAAAATTAGGGATAAAATGGTAAGTCATGTAAACACAAGGAACTTCTCATAACAATCAAGGATCATGAGTTACTTGATCACTTTTTGTAACAAAAACAAGTTTGTCACATGCATCTAACTTAAATTCTTCATAACATTTTCAAGTTAGGTCAAAGTTAGGTCAAATTGATCTTCTTGAGTTTTCCTTCTTGGCCTTTGTTACCTATTTTGTGGTTTTGTCATACAAAAATCTCCTCGAGAACAAGGTATGCTTAATGAAAAAGATGCTCACACATACATAATTAAAAATTTACTGCATCACCAAGGAATAATGTATGTGTATCAAAGCATTCCATGTTCAAATGCAAAGCTCAAATGCTTTGGAAAAAATCCATACCTAATCCCATCTGGTATATGTGATTGTGCAAAGTGCATCAATGATAGCATTTTTAATTATCTTTTGATATCTCATCTCACCTCTCATCAACTAATGGCACTCCTCTCTCCCCAATGCCCTCTCCCTAAGTTTCTCAAACACAATGGCCTTTTTAATGAGCCAAAATAATTTTGCCAGTCTCACAATCGAGCCAGTTCTAAATAAACCCTCCATTTCTTTTTCTCTCCTCTCAAAGTAAAAAGAAAAATTTCCTCCCATCCCCCATTCACATCTCATGAAAAATATAGAAGGAATTACTCTTCTCACAATTGCAAATGACCTCCATGGCCCTCACTCTCCTATCCATCTAAACTCTCACCCCATGGTTCTTAACTTGTGATATGAATTTCCCAATGTGGAATGAGATAAGAAGTGCATGCGTAATGAAAGGTGGATCTCTCATGTGCTCATACATCTAATATTTTGCTAGATACAGCTCTAGCAAGGCCTCATACCATGCAATGCCTTTGATGGTACAATAGTGCTTCTTCCGTCCTTGGCACATGGATATGATCAAGAGAAAGGGTATAAGAGGCCCCACTGTGTGTAAGAACAAGACGTGGTAGTGTTTGTGATCGTAACCCATATCAAAGTGGTGCAAGAGAAAGAAAAGTGATACATACCTTATTATTCCAAGTTTAAAACTTCTAACTACTGCAAAACCATTTCCCTAAACCAAACTGCTTGACCATATATATTAGAGCAAGACAAACCCTAGAAGTTGATTATTCCTAGTCCTAATAGAAAAGCCATAAAAAAGTCCTTGCAAAAAGAAAACCTAGCTATGGAAAGCTTGCTCAAACCTATTAGGTGTTCTCCCTTTTCCTTCAAGTTGCCCTCTTTTTTGTCTCCTTGATTAATCCTAACAACGTGACATAGACCATCAACAACTCAAAATGAAATAGCCAGTTGCATGTTTCTCTTATTGACAACAACACCTCTAACAAAAGACTACACCCACTATGCTTCCTTCAGCAAGAGAAAATAAAAAAGGGGCTAAAAGAAAAACCTTGATGTTGTAGTCAGAGAATAGAGGAAATATCATACCAAACTTCATTCCATGATTACATTCTTTGGTTCATCACCATTAGCTCGAAAAACCATGCAATCTTCTATTACCTATTGTAGGTCTCTTCTCCTCATGCTATTCTTTTTTCACTCCAACATATCCCACATTTTTTCCTTTATTACTAAGGTTTCTTTCCTATGCCAAGTGGCAAACATGTTGTTCAACACTAAAAAATTCCACCTGAGATCCCAAATATTGCATCAAGATTGCAAATCTTGTGAGTAGGACCAAACTTCCTACCATAAGAATGCATTTCAAAACTAAGTGACAAAAACATGTGGTGAATATACACGTTACCTCTTAATACTCCCATCCATTAATACAATTCTTGTTATGGAAAAGCTTTGAAAAGTCAAATGAGCAGCATTTTGACTACTTGTCCAATTTGTCCGCATGCGGTGACATGCCCATAGTTAAGCATTTTCACACACCATGATTAGCCCACTACCTAGTTTGGAATGCAAAATGTGAATAAATCTTTATTTAAAAATACAAACCAACTTGGCAAAGACATGCTTGAAAATCATAAAGGGTCATTTCCACCTAACTCGAAATTTAGTTTGACAAGTAAAATCCAAACTATTGTCATATCTCATGACTAGCATTTCCTTATCAAGGTCATTTCTCCTCAATTTCATATTGAACCATTTCCTCCTTTTCAAAACTTTTTTCTCATAATAGTCCATGATTGCTTGCTATCTATCTAGTTGTAGCATATGCAATTTCAATTCCTTGGTCAACTTCCAACCCTAGTTGATTTAGCTAACATCTTATAAACTCCATCGTGGAAAATGTGACATTCATAGGCATTATAGCCTCTTGACCATATACCAAATGAAAAGGGGTAAAACTTGTACTCATCTTCTAAATTGTCCTACAAGCCCATAAAGCTTAATACAAGTACTTGTCCCAATTGTGTGTCCACAAGTTTAAAGAGAATCTTCTACAAAGTCCCATTGAATGATTCTACTAGGTCATTCCATTGAGGGTAGTAAGGGGTGACAAACCTATGCTGTAGATCTAACTTCCTTTTTAATTCCTGAACTAGCTTATTTTTGAAACCAAGACCCTGATCTATCACTATTTCCAATGGTATCTCAAACTGGTAGCATATATCCTCTATCAAAAATTGGACTACATCCTCTTTCTTACATTTTCGAGTGGCTTTTGCTTTAGGCCATTTGGTCATATAATCAACTGCAATAAGGATATAGTAATTTCTTGCTTTAGTTCCTAGAAAAGGTCCAATGAAACCCAAACCCCATTTCTCAAATGGCCCATAGGCAACAATAGCTTTATCAGGTTCCAGAATCAACACCCTCTTAGTGAATGACTAACAAGCATGGCAACTTTTACATTAGTGAGCAATATCAATACTCAAACTTGGCCAAGTAAGTCCTGCTAGCAAGATATTCCGTTTTGGTTAACTCAAATCCAAAGTGACCTCCACATGCTTCTTCATGGCAAGAAAATAAATAAGCAAGAATTTTAGAGCTTTCCAATACTCTTCTCAATACATTATCAACCCCTCTTATATACAGCTAGTTGCCTACAAGCGTATATGACTTGACCTTCTTCGCAATTGCATATGTTATATCCTTATTAGCCAAATATTTCATATTGCCAATTTTTAGGAGCTCTTCAATCAAATGAAGGCTTTCATTGCCTTGGTATCTAGGATTGTTTACCCTCATGGTAGCAATATAATTTGACATAGCATTTTCAGCCAACTCATGAGCTCAAGTGTTAATTTCCCTACTAATATGCTAAAGTTTACTTTTTGCAACTACTTAATCAATCCCTTTATCTTGAACAACTAGTTTTTGGAAACTTCCTTATTAGCTTTCTAGAAATTTTGAACGTGCTTAACAACTAACATAGCATCTCCCTTTGCCACTATCTTTCCATATCCAAATTGACTACATTGTTTTAGATCAGCATGTAAGCTTGCATATTCAACCTCATTATTGCTTTGTATTTCCTTGCTTTCTAGACTTCTTGAAAAAACTTCTGGATCTTCAGCATCCAAAATGGAAAATCCCAAACATCCCTTTTTCAGTATTCTTGTATAGGTGCCATCATAAAAACCAAGTGTCATCTTTATCCTTCATTTTCTTATGAATTTGAGGATGTGAGATCAACTTTTGTTTTATAACAACTACACTTTCAATATGCTCTTCATAGGTCAAAATATTAGCTAAATTATATCTTATTGTATCCTCTTTCAAAGAAGTAAATTTTAATTCTTGTAGAACCAACAACCACTTATCCTCGGGGCATTTTCAACAACAAACCGCAAAACCCTACAACAACAATCAAGAACTAGTAAGTACTACGTCACATTTGACAAACATACAACTCCCACATGCTCAGCTGTATTTCTCCCTTTTCTAATACCAACTAGATGATGCCATTGTCTCCTCAAGGATGAACTTGTTTGTAGCAATTGTCCATATATAACATCAGCCTTTCTACTTTTAAGATCCTCAAGAAAGTTGTAAAGAACCTGATTGACTCCCAAGGAAAAATCCCTGATTTGAATTCTCCTTCTTTGTCTAGCCTTCTTGCTAGTCTCTAGCTCATCCACAATTTGTTTTCCTTTCTTAATTCTTACTATCCTTTGAGCTTCAATTTCAATATCCCTCTCAATGGCTCTCTTATTAGCTAGAATATCTATATTTTCCCCATCATGGAACATGATGGTTTCAATTAGGTTCATACCAAATGGGCCTCCATCATGTCTTCTTTCCAATTGTTGCCTAGTAGGTTCATGTTGTCGATGTTCTTGTTGTGATCTGGCATCTTGCCTAGCATTCCATTGTAGGATGGGATACATCTTCCCTCATGTTCTTCTTATATATGGACATCAAGGAAAATATGTCCTCTTTCCTATAGTTGAAGCATTCAAAGTTCTCCCACATGTTCCTTAGAGGTCCTCTAAAACCTTGTCGCAATGATGGTTTCCTAGCTTGTAACATATTCATGTTTAAATTCATATTTTCTTTTTTTTTTTCAATTTCTAAATTACATCATCATCAGGTTTCCTCAATCTTCGTATACTAAGCCTACGTATGTTTAATAAGATGCTAAAAGATACAACATGACTCTCAATTGATGATCTACCCTATCACCACCACTTTGTGAAATCATGCATTAGGAGAGTTTTAAGGTCTCGAAAATGCCTTTTAGGATGTAGAGAGAGAGTGCTCTAGACCAATGAAAGTGAAGCCTTTGTAAACGAAAGTTCTATTTTTAAAAAAGAAAAAATCATTTTATAAATAGACATAGATACAATATTTCTGTGCATTTTTATTATAAATATCTATTTTTATCATCTCGTAATTATGATTATGATATCCTTCATATTAATGACATAGGGTGTTGGGGCCACTTTGCATTAATGATATATCTGAGATTGTATGGTAATGAAAATTGAAGCTAAATTCAAATTACCAAAAAGCTTAGTGTTCATCTTTTTTTCCTCCCTTATTTCATTGTTCTCATCTCTTTTCTTCCTTAGTGGTAGCTTGTTTCTCTCTCTCTCCTAATCTTTGCCATGGATAAAGAAATTCAATCTTCAACAAGGCACCCAAGCTCTAAAATCACATCTATATCTGTGTTTAATTCCAAACAAATGGAAAATAGATTGCTACCATTATTAGCAAAGGTAGTTAGATTACCATCCAACAAGCAAAATGTAAAAAATGCATAGAGATATGAGAGCTCCTTCATCTCTACTTGGAAGGGTAGGATCAAAGATTTTAGACTTGGAGCAAACAAAAAAAGCGTAAAAGAGATTTTAGTATGACATATGTATGCATAGAGAGTCGAATTTGAAACCTGGAGCTTTAAGGCTTCTATTGTAGAGACCGAATTGTAAGTATTTCATTCTCAATGATTTTTTAATCAAACTTAGTATTAGGTTTTATTATGATAAATTCTATTTTTATTTGTAGATACTTATCCTTCTAATCTTGAGGAATGGTGGTTGTTCAAGTCCATTATTAATATTATTGATATTATGCATGGTTTGATTGGAGAAGACATATACAAAGGCAGGAGAAAAACACAACTTGTAGATGATAAAATATTTTATTATGAACATTTGTATATTATCCCTATGTATAATAGCCAATGGGGAGTAACATCCCTTCTTTCTTTGCTTGATTTTACAAGCCTTGATGAGTGGTCTTTACCAAGTCCAATCCCACTAGGTAGTGAGAGCTATAGATGTAAAATTCATTCTGAAATATAGATGATATTAAAACTTGATATCTCAAGTAGGCTAAACAAGATTAATTTTTTTATGTCTATTATGTGTTTATTGATTTCTTTTCCAATGCTGAGATAAGAAGATCAAAGGCCATATTGTCAATCAAGAGGTTGGCATATGATCGTGTCTTACAATGTTGATGAGGTATGGGATACCAAGATAGAAGGCAAGATAACTTGTAAGATAGATCAAGAGTCTATTGCTTGGAAATACATGCTTACTACTCAAAATTTTGTCCTTCAATTTTATTACGGTAGATGCTGCAAGAGTCAAGAGACTGGCATATGATCATGTCTTACAACTTTTTGATGAGAGGTGGGATACCAAGATACAACTTTGGAACTGCATTATTAAGAGCTTTCATTGCCTTCATTATCTCCCTAAGATATCTCACACCCTCTAGAATCTCCTTTTATGCTTTTTTAGTGGCTTGGATGGCTTGGAGGACTAATGGATCTTCTCAACAATGTTCCTAGGATCAATATTTTGCTTCTTTGCAGTTGCTTTAATTCTAGCCATAGCTCAACAAAATCAATTGAATCAATGGAACGCAATTTTTTCAATTGTGGATGTGTTTTAGTGACTTCCAATTGTGTTTCATCCAAAGTTTTAGTTTGTCAAGATGCCTAAGATTGTGTCATATGAGACGTGAATTTAATGGTGATGTTGTCTATTGGCCGCAACTAATCTCGTGTTTCATATGTCAAGCCTTTGTTCTATGCATATAATACTTGATTTTTCAATTTTTGTTACTCCTTATAAGGGTATGATTTACATTTGTTCGCTTTTGCAGGGTTAGAATATCAAAGAGAAAGATATCCCCCCTTGAGGGAATGGAGCAAGAGGAGTTGGAGAATAATTGTGATGATAGGCTTTTTGATTTTCTACAAAAGGCAAGGAACTCAACTAGATTTATGTACATTAGGAATATACTTAATGTCCGTTTTGATTTGTGAGAGCTCCTAGGAAATCTTGATGAAAAGCTTAAGAACTACATGGAATTCTATACTAAACATGGAGAGTCTCTCACAATTAACAATTATATTCATTTTAATGATGTGATCCAAGCAACCAATGCTCCCAAGACAACTTTGATTACTAGGTATTACCTTATTGATGAGGAGTTTGGAAGGCGTGAAACAAATTGCATTTTTCATTGGGATTGCAACAATGTCTTTTGATTCAAAAAGACATAGGTTTTCTTATTTTTGTCCAATATATGGAGGATTCTCCTTCAAAGGAAGTGCAAGAGCACAAGAGAGAAGATGATGCATGTATATATAAGTCGATTGAAGAGAAGACAAAGTTGAGAACCAGTTGGTGCAAGGTTTTGATCTTGTTGTATTTAAGAGTCAAAACATTACAAGGTAGAAGAAGAAGAGATGGAATTGAGTACATAGATTAAAGGATACCCTCTAGATTGTATCCCTATATTTTCTACCTATCTTATTAAAACAAGAAAATATATGTATTGCTCAATGATATTCAACATCTTTTTTATCTTAGAGAAGATTACTACTTAGACATCCTAGCAGCATGGGGGCCATATTAATAAGGATTTCATAAGTTATGAACCATGCCCACTAGTAGCTTTGAAAGTTGAGAAGGAGAATTTTCAAGATAGCTCAAATCTTCTTGAAGATGATGAGAACCCAAATGTATGAAAGATATTTTCAAGATCTTCTTAAGATTAATACTAAAGTTTTGTTGTGCTTATGGATAAGTGACTCAAAGATTTTCATCCATTGACAAGAAAAACTTTTTTGTTTCTTACACAGATTGAAATTGAAGTTCTTAATGATAAATTTCTTGGAAAAGCCAAGGGGTTTAGACCACTGAAGCTTGGGATGAGTCAAGGACTTGGTCACTATATTGGAAGCTTAAATAATCAAACTATTGCAATTTATCTCACAAAGATTCTCAAACTCTCCAAGTTTTCTAGTGATGGCTTTAAAAGCTATTTTCAAACTCAGTAGATCTAAAGTTTTCAATAGAGAAGTGGAGATGATAATGTTGGTGGAAAATGAAGAAGCCATAAGGATTTTTGGCTACATACCTAGTCACAATGGGTCTAGAGGTAGATACCTTGGAGTTCTAAGCTCCTATTTACTCTCCCATGTAAAGGCTATAGAAAGCAAGAGTTTTTAAAATGTAGAGGCCTTATTGAGTGGGATGAAGCTAAAGATTTCTATGTAATAGAGGCAGACTAAAGGATCTTAAAGAATCAAGGGTATCTTGAAACTCGTATTTTGCCTTCTCTTTGTTTAGTTTATAACCATTCTAAAAATCTCTACTTTACACAAGAGTTTAGATATCCCTCTTTCCTTTTTTGGGTAATCATTTGTATGGTTTTTGCCAAAGATTATGTATGGCATGATATGTTTGTATCTTTAAACTTGAATTTATGCCAAATTTGTTTATAAAACCATTGAATGATATCTAATAAACTATTTGCTTTGAGTTTTCCTCCTCCATGTCTTGTGTACCTAAAGTATTTTGTTTTTCTTAATAATGTGATTTTTCCAAACCTTGGATTAACCAGATAGAAAGGCTTCCATATTTTTTTTTATAAAATTTAGATCATGATTATATAAAATATGCTGCACAATTAAAAAATAAAAAGAGCTAAAAATCTTATATGAGTTATACAATGAAGAAACATAACAACAACTTAGCATATATTGAGTAAAGTGTTGATTATCCCAAGCCTCTATTCATCACCTTTTTTAAAAGGTTCAATTGCTTGATATTTATTATAACATCTTGTCTAGCTGATAATGGTTTTAGCTTCCAAGAAAACCCTATATAAAGATAAACAAGCTTTTTAATTACTTTACAGAGTACATGAAATGTACACATATGAGCATTGATGAAAGGAATATCTAAAACTAGCTTAAAGTGTGGGTCTTTGATATACCTGAAGGGGAATCCATTCTAGTTCCTTGAGCTCAATTGTATAGTGGGGACATGCAATATAGATAGGGACATCTAGAGTTGGCTCCTTTAGATACATTGTACATGTATTTGCGTGTCTTTAAGTCACCACTGCATTATACATGGATTTTCATTGATTATATTTAGTAATTGAATTCCCATTTTTAGAGTTAATATTGCCAAGCTTTCCATGAAAGTCTAGAAACCTTTTAGCCTTCAGTACACCAATAGGTGGCTTTTTGGAGACACAATTTCCTTCCTTGGACTTTTGAAAACTTGGTTCAATAACAACATTACTTTCATGCAAAATAATTAAGATAAAACTTGCTTGATCTTTGCTATAACATCTTATCTAGCTAATAAGAGTTTTAGCTTCCAAGTAAAACCTATATAAACATCAATAAGCTTTCTAATTATCTTATAGAGTACATGAAGTATACATATATGAGCATTGGTCAAAGAAATATCTAAAACTAGCTTAAAGTGTGGGTCTTTGATATGCCTAGAGAGGGCTCTATTCTAGTTGCTTGAGCAACTCAATTGTGCAACTGAAAACATGTAATATAGGCAAGGATATCTAAAGTTTGCTCCTTTAGACACATTGTACAGATATTTGAGTGTTTTTAAGTCACCAATTGTGGCATTCAACCTTCTAGTTCCTAAATCCCTCGATAAATAGATTTTCTCTTGCTTGGCTCTTAATCACATCAGGTATTGGAGTTTGATTAAAAACCGAACACAATATATCAAAATTCTCTATGTCTACTATAAAAGCTCCTAAACATCAAATCTTGTATTCTTAATAAATACTATATGACATTGAATCACTACAATGACTCGATGAAAGTGCTCTATTCATCAAGATAATGGAGATCCTTTCTAATTTTGTATAATTTGAAATCTCACTTTCATCAAGCTTAATTACAAACATGGATACTTCTTGTGCCTCTTTTAAAGACAAAGTGTAGAATTTGATTATCAGACATTGTAGGATAGATAGATTTAAAAAAATGTTGTTAAATTCATTATAAAAAACCTCTTTCTTTTTTCTCTTGAAGCTGGCCTTAATATGAAAAGGCTCATCCAAAACTTACATTGTCTTGCCATTAACTCTTATCTAATAGTCTTCACCACAAATGGCCTTAGAGGTAAACACTTATGTATCTAACTTGTTTCATATTTAATCTCATTAGCTAAAATTTTGATGTACATGAATCTCAACTAATACCAATGTTGTCCCAAAACTTCTACACTAGCTCAAAATCCAAAGAATAATGCTTAATAAAAGAATCCAAGCATTGATTCTTTACTTTTTCGAGCTTCTTCTTCTCAAGAATATCCTTTGGAATTATTGAGGACAAGGGATGATAATAAAATTGAGGTGCCTTTGAAACATCTCTCTTGCTTACATTTGACGAAAGAAGAGACCTAAATAAGATTAACATCATGACTCAAATACTATTATAAGAAAACTTATATCGAATATTTCTTAAGTAAAATAATATACCTTGTTGCTTGGATTCTTTTACTGCAATCACCTCCTTCTCATCTAATATACACAATACTATTGATAGTTCTTTGTCGATTTCAAAGGCCTAAAATTGTTTGTTTTTGCTAGTATACTTTATGTGTTTCCCCAATGAATTATTCTTCTATTATCAATCCTATTGGTTTTGCAACAACTCATCTCTATGTTTTGTTAACAAGTAATTCAATAATCTAAACATTCTTCTCTGCAATAAGATTAAGTGTATATCCGAAAAATCTATTATAACCATCACCAATAAACCGCATTCATGAAGAGCCATTATAAAAAGAAGTACTATTTTTTATAGGATCTCTAGGGTGTAACCTTCCATTCAACCAAAGATCAAGATTTTTTTTTTCCTTCAAAGGGATGATATAGAGCTCTTTTACCAATGTTACAAAGATCATTGGATGATTGATCCATAACTAAAGATGTGATCTGTAAAGATCATTGGTTGGCTCTCAACATAACTCAAACCATTCTCTCAACTTAGCACACATATGATCAACGATGACTAGCTTGCAATACTAAGTTGCATGGAATCTCTTGTTTTATAAATTGATAAAATAGTGTTGGTGGAGCAAGAGAACCCCCACATAGTGCTCCATTAAATATGCTTTACAAAAGGTGGATAAGCAAGTCACTTGCATATAGAAATTATCAATGACTAATCCATCATGTATCTCACAACCTTGCCATTTATAATCAAGCAATGGCTCCCCTTACCATGTACGTGTACAAGAAGGATGAAGTAGTGGGATGAGACATTGGAGGGTGACTGAGAGGGGTTTCTTAGATGCACATAAGAGAGTGTGTATATGTTTAACAAACCTTGGTGAGACAATAGGGATGATGTGGCAATACTCTTAAAGTCTATTCTAAGCCTCTTTGTAGGTTCACAACCCACAAAACACTAGTAGAACTCAATCATCACACATTATACCTGCATATGTTTAATGAGATGTTAAAAGATGCAACACACCTCTTAGTTGATGATCTATCATGTCATCACCACTTTGTAAAGTCGTGCTTTTGCGGTATAGCATTCTACATGTACCAACTCATTCTAGTAGAGTCCTACATAGTGACCTTGATATAAGGCATCAATCTAATCTCTATATAAACAAGTGCCACCATGGTTAATGTGTGTTTAATGCCACCAAGTGGTAAAGTTAGTTCCACAAGAGATAATGATGGGTCTATATCTAAGATCCTCTTGTATATAGCATCAACATACACATGGGCCCTTACTCCTAAAAAGTGTCCAAGTCAAATTGCAATACTGATAAGATGGTAGTAATAATATGTCTAGAGAAGGACCAAGTAAGCATAATTTTGTCCCCCCCTTTAAATAGGTTAGTCTATACAAGGTGTCTCGAAACCAGAGACCCAAAAGTGAATATCAAAAAGTCAAAGTACACCCCATGCTCAAACAATAACTAACAAGGACATCCTACAACTGAGGGCCATTGCACCATCTCATAAAAGTGGCAAGGCGATGTGCCACTCCCAAGCCTAGAAGATGTCTATCACATGGCAAAATGCTTGTTGCATACTATGAGGCTTTAGTTATGTATGCCTCATCCAACTGTCTCCTTATACATAAGCTCTAATATATGAAATATAAATGCTTGCTAGCTACAACAACAAGCATCTAGAATTTACAAGAAGTAGCATATGTCCCAAATTGAAGAGCCCTACAATGTTTGCATAGATTGGGAACCACGGCAAATCATCTTTTGTGGTGTCATATCTAGACTAAACCGGAACAAACTAGCACATTGCATGTATATTTCCCTAGAACCTTCTAGTCCCAACTCTAATCTACATGCATATCTTGTTTAATATGACCCCTTACAACTTCTCTTAATATAATATTACTACTCCCCCTAAGCCATGACTTGGGACATGGTTTTGCTTTTTCGACTCAAAACTATTTTGAACATTGGTAAGCTTGCAAGGAATTGTTTCTTCATCCATGCTTCATCTTCGAGGAATCTTTAGCAGATGAAGTTTGAGTGATCCTTAGTAAATGAAGCTCTTATGCAATTGTTTCTTCATCCATTCTTCACCTCTAAGGAATTTTCTAAGCAAATAATTTTATGCAGCACTTGTGGAACCATGATATTAGCACCTCGTTGATTTCTTGATGTCTTTGCATTCTCTTGCTACTACTGAATGTTTGATATCTATCAAGAGTGGGTGTCAAGAGTTCTTTTTGGTCTCTAAGAACGCACTCATAGTGAGTCCTCTAGCCTCTTGTATATGGGACTCACATATAAAGGAACTTTATTTGAAGTCCCACAAATGACTCAGACTAATTTTCCATTTGCTCTTGGTTGGTTCTTGCTTTTGATTTAGCTTTTGCTTCCGTTCAGGATTAATCTTGTATGATTATTATTGTGATGCTCCATATTATACCCATCGCTCTTGTTCATACTTTATGTTGTCTTACTATTACATACATGAGCTTGTGATGCTTGGCTATTGAATTGCTGCAGAACAGAGCTTTGACGGCCTTGCTTGAAGGACAAACCTTCTAAAATCCAAACTTTGAGCCGCCTTCAGTAACAAACTGTAATGCTCGAGGTGTAAAGCTTTACACACTAATATCAAGCCAACCATACTATTACAGGATGTTACAGTCTAAACCTTAGCAGATTAAGCTATCTCGAGTGTCCACACCAGTGACAGGATTTGTCCCTTTTGCTCTCTTACACATCTTCAATCGTTGCGCTTTGTCTAGAATTGCATCACTAAAATCAGCACCTGTAATATCTGCCCCTGATCTTACAAAAAAGTGTCGAACAAGAAACTGATCACTTCATTGAAGCTCTTCCATAACAGGGAAAATCATAGTATCAGCATTCTGATGAACAAACGACATCTTGAAAGAAGAAACTAGTGGAAGATCTTGGCAAAGCATTCTAATGGACAAAAGACATCTTGAAAGAATTGGAAGATCTCAAATAAAGTAGGAACTGGATATCATACCATCAAATTGTGATCCTGTCAAAATTGCATTGGTGAAGTTTGCTGCAGACAAATTACACTATCATAAATGGACCGAGGGCCATAGCCAACATGGCATAATAAAACAAAGAAAGTAGTATCTCTGTAGTGCTGAAGCAGCTGCAGAATATTACCATTTCTCAGATTGGCTTCTCGAAAAACAACACGATCGGCCAAAGACCTTATCCTGCAGCAAAACACACTTCAAAATGCTGAACAAATTTGGAAAAGAGCATTGCGTTTGTAATAAAATTCCTTGCAAGTATAATCACTGTAAAACACAAAATATGAACTATTGTCCAAGTAAAATGGCAATAACATCAGAGCAACTCCTGCATGCATCAATTGGAGTAACTGTCAGTACTCCTTTTACTCTTATAGGCAGGCTGCAGAAAATGCCAAAGTTCAGCTCGCTTTCAACATTATTATCAAGTGATGCTACAGAATAGCTTCTGTTTAATGGGCAATAGTGTTTCAATCAATCACTAAAAATGAACTAGTTATGGGAGTGATCATAACCTTCATCCAGTAGCTGCAATAGGATGAAGCAAGTAGACATGCACTCCTAAGGAAACCAACATACAGCATGCAATCCAGAGGTATTGAAAATATTGCAAAACAAGATCTGTAGTTATATAACCATGTCTGTTTCTGCCTGAGAGAAGAACATCCCTCGCCACTATCTAACATGCATACTAATCCTTTTACTATCACCTTTCAATTCTAATTCCAGAAATGAACCAAGGAGAGACATCGGCAACTCACAACAAAATCAGATGTCGGTAAGAAAGAAAGCTAACCAGCTAGTATTCTGCAAATTAGCACCTTGGAATCCAGCAAAGGTTATTGTGCTGCTATCCAAGTTTGAGCCTTCTAAATTTATAAGCCTGCAATCACAAGCTGCACAAAGACGATAATTGAATCTGTATTGAGAACAAGCCCCCTTGTCATTGCATATTGAAAAAACAAGTAATGCTAAACAATATAAGGAGATAAACCTGCAAAAACAGAGCCTTTCAAATCCTTTTTTGATAAATCTGCACCACGCATGTCAGCATGATCATAACTCTGCCATAATTGGGCAACAAATGGCCTGCAGTCAGTTTGCTATCCGTGGTACTGACAACCTCACTTAAAGGTGCCTATAGACAACAGAGTGCCCACCTTCCATTCCTATCACACAGTATCTACAAATTTGAGTATATCTGCAAGAAAGCCCAGCATGCTTTCATTACATATTATACACAGTTTTAGAGTACACTTGCAAGAAAGCTCAAATATGCCTTAATCTTTCAGACAGTGATTTCTTTTGAGATAAGTAATACTGGGTGGGTTCAGATGGTAGCAGCGGAACAAGATACTTTTCTTAATTAAGAGCTGCCCTGCCCTTGTTCACACAAGGCGGAGACAATGCACGGAAAAGTGAAGTCTCACATGGTTAGTGCAAATATGGAAAGACCTTCTTGGCTATGCGGTGCACTCAAAGCCCTTGGGCCGACCACATTCTCCTTCTCCTGTGGAAATGTTTCTCTCTCAAGGGGGGAGGCTGCCCATTTTCAAGTGGATCTGGAAGCAATTCACTCTTCCTTTGGCTAATCACATACTTCTACTCCACACAAACATCATGCCCGTGCCCCTCCTTCTTCTGTTGTCTTTTGTGAACCTAGCCATAAACCTGAACGTGCGGAAGGGGAGGTATCTCCCCTTGATGGATTAGCCAAAAGAGCCACACTAGCATTCCTTCTATGAGAAGATATGATAGCTCACAAGCTGAATGAACAGCACAGGTTATTTCATACAGGATCCGGACATGCACAAGAGGAGTTACCTTCTCTCCAAAGACTAGCCGAACGCAAAAAAGCAAGAGCCACACTTGCATTCATGCTACGAAAAGATATGATAACTGACAAGCCGAATGAACAGCGCAGGTTACTCCAGGTAGGATCCTGCTCCTTCATGAGCCTACCATGGACGAGAACCAACTGACGGTTAGAGTGAGCAAGAGCCTGGACTTAAACAGACAGACAACAAGAACATAGGTATCTCTGCTCCCGACAAGACTTGGATCCACAAACTTCTAGAATACGTGAGAAACTTTCAGTGCCAGGAGTTAGAATCCACGACCTTGCATTTATGAGTCTAAGCTTTAACCATAAGGACAGCAGGTGAGGGGCATGTCGCAGATATAGGTCATTACTGTTCACAGGCAGCTTAAAGAATACCCTTTGAAAGCTTTCTTCAGTTACCACTTAAATCAGCTTACGAGGAAGTCGGCTATGGAAGGAGGAGGCGCCAGGAGCAATGCTGTCGAAGCGACGGCGATTGCCAGAGAAGCGGCGGCCACAGTAGAATTCCTGGTAGGCGGTTGCTGGCCCGAGCTACTTGCAAGGCAGATGCATGGCTCACGGTGGCGACGATAATGGTGATGGTGATGACGGCGATGATGATGGTGATTGGGAGGTATCACAGGAGAGGTCTGCAACGTTGTGCAAGCACGCCCCATCGTCGCAGTCTCCATTGTTGGATAAGGCCCGATTCACACCAACACAAGACGTTTTCCACATTTTCCCATATGGGGACAGGGGCTCTTTTCCTTTGTTCCCCCCCCCCCCCATAATCTTCAACTACAATTGCCCTAATAATATTATCTATACTATTAGTGAAGGAAAGGTGGGGGGCGGGTGCCACATGGCAGCCCCCCACCTCCCCCACAAAAACAAAGAGAACGCGAGGGCGGGTGCCATGCGTCCAGCACCCGCCCCCCGGCAAAAATCGCGCCCGCCCCGACACGAAGCGCCAGGGCGAGCCTAGGCGCGGAGCGCCTAGTACGTATGAAGGGAAAGCCTTATTAAGTCCATGCTAAAAAACGGAGCTTCCATGCATAGGTTCAAGTTCACAAAGCCAAACCTTCCATTAATATATAGAAAATATAGTGAGAGCTTCTTCTCTAAAGGCACACCTACCTAGCTAGGTGCATTGTGAATTTTTAGACAAGGAATTCATGCAACCTTACATAAGAAGTTTTAGACTAATCCCCACTATGAAGTATAATAACGTCGAGAGCTTCTTCTCAAGAGGCACCACATATCTAGTTAGGTGCAGTTGGGGCTAGGGGGTTGCCAACCCCTTATAGAAGCTAGGTGTGGTTGGGGGCTGCCAACACCTCATAAGAGCTCACAATGTTGTCATACATCACTATGTGGAGATTATAATGGGAATTAGTCTAAAACTTATTGTGTAAGGCTACATAAGTATTAGCAATTTAGAGAAGATCTACCATAGGTGTTTGCACTTGCAGCAAAAGTGTGTAGAATTTTTATTTTTATTTTCGGTAACCAATCACAAAGGTTTATGCATGCTTTTGTTGAGTCAAAATTTGCCATGTGTAAAGTAGAACATCTTTCATCCACCGATTTCTTCTTTTGAGGGTGCAAGGTTGGTAGAAGTTGTGGGGGGGTTTAGAAGAAAACCACCTTTTTGGTTTAAGAAAAGTACACACATTGGATGACACCCCTTCCCTTTTCTCTTCTAACACTTAGTGTGAACCCAACCTAACACGATACTGCTCACAAAAACCAACATTTTAGTGTACTTAAAACTAAGGGTAAACTTTTCAATTGTTTTAGTTAAAATATCAACGTTTTTGTATGGATTTTGAATAGCAAATTGGTTTCTCTAGGAACTTTCGTTTGGGATTGATTCAGACTTGGCAAACAGCCATGAAAAGTTGATGAGTATAAAGGTGAGATTTTGACATGTAAAAAAGAGACTAGTCATCCATCACACAATATTAATTGTAATGGTGGCAGCAAGTAATAAAGGAGAAAGCTAGAACTCACAAATTGGCACACACAAAATGAGCTCTTCCATTCACTATTTGGTGTTTATGCATTAGTGCCATGGCTAGGGCTTTCCACCAAAATTCGGGCACCCTACTAGAATGTACCAACTTTGCTACTTAGACATCAATGGGAGTCACCAAAGAAATACTTCACATCCTCTATAAGTAAAACCCTTCGTGTAGGATACCAAGACATTAGTAAATGGGCCTTTATAGGCATCATTTATATAATTTACTATGAGCTATGGTGCAAAACACATGCATATGCTATATATATTTAAAAATGATGATTATGCAAGGCCCACAAGGTACATTTGGCAAGGGGATAATTGCACAAGGATCATATAAGCTCCAACAATAATGATCATATACATACCAAGTAAGCACAAGGCAAGCTTCTTCCCTAGCATACATAGGTTCTGGCAATAGTTGAGCAAAATTATATATGAGGCCATAAGCCAACTATCATATCTTGGTATAGTGAGAGGTAGTGCATCACTCAAAGCCCATCACATTTACTAAATACAACAAATGATTGTATCCCTAACTACTGAGCATACAAGCCACAAGAGCCACCAAATCAGCCTAAAAGAGGCTAAGATATAACACTTGGAAATGAGCTTCACAAGCACACCCCAAAGCACCATCAAATGAGATCATAATTACTTTAGGCCAATAACCCATAAATACCTTCATGGAAGGCCTCAACAAGATGCTCAAGAATATAGCTTTGCAATAAATAATTGCAAGAGGCAAAAAAATCTCTAGCAACACACAATCTAGCCCAAATAATCTTATTTTAGAGGTTGCTAATCAAGTGCAAGATTAGCTTTGTACTCATCATCTCTTGCTTCAAAAAAGCTAGCACAAAGTTCTCTAAAGTTGTTCATGGATAGAGAGAACAAAATAGAGAAAAAACTTTTATAAAAACCACAACCAATAGCTTGTAAAAGCCTTCGACAAAGGCCTCCTCCAAGCTAAAAGGAAATCAAGCCAACTCCAAGCCAACATCCATTTTAAGTTGTGAAGTGATTGCTAGACTTTAGATTGAGCATGGTACAATCAACAAGGTCATCCTTCAATTGGTCTTTGCAACAACTAGCTCAATTAGAATACCAAGCTCATGCGATTGCTTTTCTAATTGATGGTATTTCTCCTAGCCGAAGCTCACTATTTTCCTCATGAGCTCCTTAAGAAAGACTCTCCCTATTTTAAAGGAATAAAATAAAGAAATGGCATAGTCACTAATCACCCACTCTCTCCAATACATCAAAGAAAGAAAGAAGAAGAAGAAGAAGAAGAAGAAGAAGAAGGTAGCAACTCACTCCTCATCAACCCATTATGGAAGAAGAAGAAAATGATGGTTTGCAAGATCTCCAATAGTATTGCCTGTCATAATCATCTTATATCTCATCCATTCATACCTCCCTTTCATTTAGAATACTACTAGTTACTCCCTTCCTACTTCTGCAAAGTTGTGAGCTATTGACCTTCATATGACCTATACATATGTCAAAAAATGATTTGTTTAGCTCATATGTTGCATGTGATAAACCATGGGTGCCCCCATTACATTCTATTACCAACCCAATCACCTTGAATAGTCAAAGATACCAAATCTCACCACCAGGAAGCACCAATATTAGCATCATATTCACATTGAATAGATCAATCTATTATGTGACTCATTAGTCTTATAAAGGTTGTTTAATATTTTAATTTCTATCCTTCTTATAATCCCCATTCACATGCCTACAAGGTTGACTTCTCACTTGGAGATAAATGAAGCATGTTTTTATGGCCTAATGTCTTCTATGACATCTGCATATCAAGGGGTTGCTCCCCACTGATCCTCCATGAGCACTATTATTTTAACTTCGCTAAGGTGCAAAAGATACATAACTCATAGCACATATATATTCAAGTAGCACACCATCAAAATCAAAGTGAAAGAATACCATTAACGTTATCATCTAAACATTGACGCAATTGTTGAGATATTGAGCTCCACATGATCTACCATCCACTATACACCTTGGTGATGTAGCTAGACTTTACTACACATGCATATTAGGTGACTAACATGAAGCATATGTTAGTGACATACAGTAGAACTACACCCACATAGTCCACTCTTGGTTATGACACATTCATTATGCCCACCTCATCTCTCCTTAATGGGTTCACTCTTAGTGACTACATTTACATATGTTTTAGTACTTTCATATTAGTCATTTATTATGTTATAGACTAAGTTTTTTATATGGAAGAAGAAGAAAGAAGAAGAAGAAGAAGATTTCATCCGTGCTTCTTTGTGTGCAGAAGTTTCCATTGTATATGTGTGTGTGTGCTATTGGTTGCTTTATCTCTCTCCCCTCTTTATTTATTTACATGGTATCAAGTCTCTCCACGGCTATGCAAAAAGATTGATCAATAGCTAAGGCAAAGGTGACAAAGCATAAAAGTAAGTAAGTAAGCAACTGGTAAGAATCTCTTCCATGTTATTTGATTTACCTTTGAATATAGCCATAGGAGGCTCCTGAGGTTAGCAAGCCTGGAATCTCCAATTGCAATGAAGCTTAGTGAGCAAGAAGAGTAGTGTATAATAGACTCTTTATGACTTTTTCGTAGCAATTTTGCCATCTGAGATTGTTTTGGCCTCTGTTGTGACTCTGTAAGTTTGTTGGCATAAGTTTCTAGGTATATTGCAATTTCAGCTATATTAGTCGTTTATAGGTGCAGAGGTTATAGACTTTGAATTTGTAAAGTTTCAAGAATTTATTGGGATGTAGACATAAAGGGCATTTGGATATAGATTGCAGATCGTAGTTATTGTTGTACAATCAGTGAAAAATATTGCGTTTTGGTTATAGTGCACCTAGTATTGGGTTGGTTGTAGATTGCAAGTTTTGCAAGGTTGCATGTCTTGCCCAAATGTTTGATAATTTCAATCAGATTGTCAATGAGAAGCTTGATAAGAACTTTATTATCTTACATGAAAATTTAGGATGACAAATTTCTTGAAGGGCAAAGCTGTTTGGAGTTACATAAAAGGACACAATGTTGTGGTACTCAAACTTCATCTATGAAATGCTACTGCAAAACAAATAAATCCTAAGAAGGATTTGGAGCATATACATAGTATAATAATATATTGGCTATTTGTAAATACCATAGATACTATGATGGACTATTTGTAGGAATCTAGCCCCCACTATTGCATGGAAGAATCTACAAAGTTGTTTGAAGTAGACATAAAGGCTTGAAAGTTGCAACTCAAGTCAAAGCTTATTCAAGTTAAAAGAGGAAAATTGTCCATCAATAACTATATTTTAAAGATCAAGAGTATTATGAAAGCTCTTGATCTATCAACATAGCAGTTGATGATGATGATGTTAAAGCTCTTGATCTATCAACATAGCAGTTGATGATGATGATGTTATGCATGCATGTTTAGATGAACTTGGAGACGAGTGCAAGAGCTTTAGGTTATCTATTAATACCAGGGATGATATCCATGACTTTGAAGATTTGATTTCTATGCTAATTCTTGAGGAGAAGAACCTTAGCTTGGTTTCCTCTTCTTTTTGAAAAAGGAGCATGCTTAAACATGTGTTTTACTCTCTCTTAGTAGAGGTAGAGGTCATGGCTAAGGCCAAGGTGGTGGTCATGGCCAAAGGTATGATGCACACTAAAATAGGGAAGGATTGGTGTGCAATTCGAATGCTGGATGTGTGCATAGTGAGTGCTGGAAGGTCCCCAAGAACAAAATAACTCTACTAAAGCTCATAAAACAAGAAGAGAGATTTGCACGACATGAAGAAAAGAGACAAATTGGGTACAATCTTCCCCTATGCCTTGTGTGAGCGCTTCACAAGGAGGCATGTATTTATAGATTTATTAATCACTAAGCTCAAAAATAGCCTAATTTACAATTAGCATGCTTTTGGCTTTTGTGTTTGCTTTTGTCCAAATAAAGAATAAAGCGGTTGGCATCCCAAAGGTCAGACTGTGCCCAAATACAATGTCCAATAATGAAATATCTAAACCGAGTGCCTATGCACATACAAAATAATAAATGGTTGTCAAGCGCTTTAATAAATAAGCGCGCCTAAATAAATATTGACGCTACCCCTTTAGTGATAAGATGCGCGCCCATCAAAAATTATAATTCTTCTAGGTAATCTGAATACACGCTATCACCCAGTGCTTCCCAACGCCACCGATGCCTGCTCTACACATCAACTGAAGCATTCACAATTGTTAGAAAATAATAAAATTAAATCAACAAAAGTGAATACCTAGCAGTCTTCAGCTATAAAATAAATAAATAGGTTGGAACTCTGTCCTGATCTTAATTAAATACGAGTGCACTCTAAACTCATAAACGTCCATTAATTTAAATATGTATTTTGTAGAATCACCCGCTATGGAATCACCCATGTGCACATTAAATTAACATGACACCTGAAAAAGGACAAGCGTCCCCGTCAACTTCTCGCACAAGGAATCCACCTTGTGTACGAGACCCTGCAAATAAATATAGTTTTACGGAATCCACTACAAAACCTCACGGAATCCACTGTGGAATAAAAAACTTACGGAATCCACCATGGGATATGCCTCCTGGCATCATACCCCTGGGGTGAGATAGCAATTGTCCTCAATTGCTATTAGCTCAATGTGGAGCGAGCAGTGAGGGTTAAGCACTTAGGTTGCGGGCGTGCATCCATTGGGCTTCTTCAATAGGATGATTTTTAAACTTAACCAAATATCTAGAATATCTACGACCAGTTCTAGTGGTCATAAAGCTAGTGTCTAGAATAGTTTCAGGTTCAAGTATTTCAATTTCTTCTTCTAACAAAGGAGGGTTTTTATAGACAGGATGTACAGGTAATTGGTCTCTAAAAGGTCGTAGTAAACTGATATGAAAAGTATTATGGATTTTTCAATATAGGGGTAGTTCTAATTTGAATGCATTGTCATTGATCTTGTGAATTATTTTGAAAGGTCCATAAAATCTAGGTGCTAACTTAACAACAGGGTGTTTCTCAACACTTTGCAATCTTCTCTTTTCAATGCGTAACGATACATAATCATCAACTTTGAAAGTCATGGCTTTTCTTTTTTTATTAGCTTGTTTCGTGTATGATTGCTGGGCTTTCGCAATCATGTCTTTAACTTTAGCAAAAATAATAGCATGCGTAGTGGCAATACCATCAGTAGCTTTAACTTTGTTTGACAATGGTGTAACAGGTAGTATAGGCAATCTATGTCCATAAATGATTTGAAAAGGTGCTTTATGTGTAGTTGTGTGTAGTGCATGGTTATATACAAATTGAAGTAAATGCAGGTCTGTATGCCATGTTTGTGGTTTTGAAATTGTGTATGCACGCAAAAGATCTAGAATTGTACGATTAGTAGCTTCTGTTTGCCCATTGGTTTCAGGATGAAATGCAAATCAAAAATCAAACTTAGTACCTAAATTAGCAAACAAAGTAGTCCAAAAATTATTAAAAAATCTAGAATCACGATTAAAAATAATAACTTTGGACAAACCATGATTAGTGAAAACAATCTTCAAAAACAATTGTGTAGCTTGAGATGCAGTTAATGTTTTCTTGCATGGTACTAAATATGTTTGTTTGCTAAATCGATCTACTATAGTCCAAATCATATCATGATTAGAGTGTGTGTTAGGCAAACCAATTATAAAATCCATTGAAATATGTTCCCATGGTCGTTTAGAAATTGGTAAAGGCATTAACAAACCATATTGCTTACCATGGTGTCGCTTGATTCGTTGACAAATTAAACATTCAGAAACAAAGTTAGAAACATCAGATTCCATTTGTGGCCAGTAAAAATCTTCAACTAATTTTCTTAAAATAGAAATAATACCAAAAGAAGATGTAAGAATACCTAGGTAAGGGTTTACTACACAATTACGTAAGCATAAAATATCTTTAAATTATATATATCTAAATCATTTTCTCAATCAGTCTATGTAGAATGTTTAAAATATCAATTGTGACATTTAATCTAACTAATTTATCTAAGGGTAATTTATGAGCATATTTTTAAATATATTTGACTACTAACTGCGGTGCTAAAATAAAATCTAATTACATGTCAAGAATGTTAAAATTAAAAATGAAAAAAAAAACACAAAATTATTCATCCACTAGCAAAAACAATGATGACTAAAGTAAAAAATATATATTTTGTGCATCAGTGCTGATGATGGTTCATCTAAGAATGATGTATGGTATATAGACTTGGGTATCTCTAACCACATAACTTCTCGTGGAGAGTAGTTTAAAGAGATGCATAGTCCAAAGTCTCTAAGCTAAGTGGAGATAAGGGATGGTACAGTACTTACATTGGGAATGTTCCTTTGAGTATGCAAGATGATCAATCAAAATACTTGGCTGATGTATTGCATGTACTAAACATAACGAAGAATATGGTTTTTGTTGATCATATGGTGGAATAACAATTACAAAATTGGTTTATATATTTAATTGCTATTATGTAGAGGACCCTGAAAATGGTTGCAGATTCACTACAAAAGATAAGGCTACTAGCAAATTGTTTACACGATGTGGGTTTTCTTGAAATAGATACTACATTTGCACAAAGTTCAGGTATTGTGGCTAGCATTGAAATTTGGGATCAATGGATTGATCATGTAAATGTGAAGTGCCTAAAAAATGTACAATCAAAGTAAAATGTGGATGGCTTACTTAAATTCAAGGTTGATGAGATACATAAAATATGTGCAACATGTGAATTTGGAAAGCATGGAATGCATATACTTCCACATGAAAGGTATGTATGTAAGTAGCCACTTAAGCTACTTCTTTAGTGATTTTTTTAATTTCTTATAAAAATGGTATTCATAGGCAATTTACATGTAGATATGCTCCCTAGCAAAATGGAGTTGTTGAGTGAAAAAATAGGCATATTGCAGAGGCACCTCAAGCATTAATATATATAACTAACTTGCCTCATTACTATTGAGTTGAAGCAATTACTACTATTGTATAAATTATCAAAGGACACCCATACTTGTATATGGTATGACACTTGAGGAGAATTATATAGGTCAAAGGCCAAATCTCTCCCATCTAAATGTTTGAGTATAATGCTTCTGTGCATATTCCTACTAATGATTGTGCAACAAATCGGATTCCAATGTAGAAAAATGTGTATTTGTGGGATGTTCTCTTGAGCAAAAGGAATACAAATGATACAACCCTATTGCATGTGAGTTGAGAACTAGTAGAGATGTTGTCTTTGATAAAATGAGCAATTGATATAGAAGTGTCTAGGATACAATTGAGGCCGATATGCATGACTATGTGGCTATATAGAAAATAAGTTAGTAGTCATAGACATTGAGCGGGCCACAAGATTATCCTAGTCATAGATCTATTGATAAACCTTAGACTAATAGATTGCAGTCACAAGTCCCTCCCCAAGTACATAATAGATGTCAAGAAAAGGCAAGGAGAGGGTTAAGGATTCACTTGTAATGATTGATGTATCATTTGACATGGATTTAGATGGCTCTCAATAATGCTTGGATGAAGAGTTTTGGATTCCAATTATTAAGACACCTAGTATGAGAAAGGCATAAGAGGATTCTAAGGCACCTGCTAATGATCTAGGTCCATGCAAGTCAACCAATTTGAAAAACCAATGCATGATGTATGCATTCTATGCACCTCATCACTATGTACACATGGCTAAGGTTGTACAAGATGTAGAGTCCACTAGTTTTGAGGATATAGTGGACAATGAGCATCAGGATCATGCTATAAATGGAAAATGATAGTACTTGAAGCAAATGACACATGAGATATGATGCATTTACTCGAAGGCAAGAAGGATATTGGCTACAATTGAGTTTACATTGAAGTGAAGTATACATCTAATGGATCTATTGATAAGACAAGGCTAATTGCCAAAGGATAGCATAGACTCATGGCATTGACTGCAAGAAGACTTTTATTTAATGGCTACAATGGCTAATGTGAGGGCTACATCAAAGGATTTGATCATCAATTAAGTGGATCTTAAAAATGCCTTCTTGTATGGGAAGTTATATGAAGAAGTTTTGTGAAGTAGCCACATGGTTATGTGGATGATAGTTATCTTGATTATGTATACATGCTTCGTAAGGCCTTGCATGGATTGAAGCAACACCCAACACATGGCATGATAGGAGTGCAAAATATCTTGTTAGCATTGGATTTTAGAAAGCACATGCAAAACACTCACTTTAAACCACATATTCAAGAATTTGGGAATTTTCATAAAGTTTGGGAATTCCTAATGTGATTAATATTTGGAGACATGGTCAAATCTTATCCCCTTACTTGAAGGTGAAATTTCCCCTAGATACTACATAAGAAATCCCCCTAAGTCCCACTCTCAAATATGGGGTTAAGATTTAGCCACGATCAAATATTGACTCATTATTTGAAAGTGGAAGTTGGGAGATTTCCAAATTCTGTAATATGGTATTTTTATGTGCGTAAGAATGATGTAAGTATTATGGTCATTACTATATATATAGATAACTTGATTATTGTGGGTAAAAATGAGACAAAGATTGATCATATAAAGAGTCTTCTCAAGGCTGAGTTTGAAATTAAGGATTTGGGAGAGCTACATTATTTTATTGGCATAGAGATATCAAGACTTCAGAGGATATTTAGTGATCAAAGAGACAATATGCTTTGGATATATTGAAAAAGCATGGTATGGTAATCTCTATACATTTGGATATCAATGCTAATCTTAGTGCACATGATGTGATTGAGATATTACTATGTATAGAAAGATTATAGGCAGCCTTATTTATTTGATGATCACTAGGCCAAACCTAAACTATACATTTGGTTTGGAGAGTCAATTTATGTAGCTTCCATGGAAACCACATTTGGATGCAATGCAGTGCATATCGTGCTATGTAATCTACACTTGACTATGTCTTGTTCTATGTTGCACGTGTACCATTAGACTTGCATGGTTACATTGGCTGGTAGCATTTCAAATAGGAGGTCTATGGTTTTATGTATTTCTTTGGAAGTGATTTCTTATTACTTTGAGCAGCAAGAAGCAACCTACAATTAGGATATCTAGTATTGAGGTAAAGTACAAGGATGTTGCACTTGCAACATGCAAGGCAACTTAGCTATGTACTTGTGGTGATTTGGAGCTGTAGGTGGACAAGAAGGTTATCATCTCTACTCTGATAACCTTAGTAGCATTCAATTGGCTAAGAACCTAGTGTATTATGCATGGACTAACACATAGAGGTCCATTACCATATTATTCAAGAGTGGATTCTAATAGATGATATCCACTTGGTTTATGTCAGCACAAAGGATCAAGCTACATATATTTCCACCAAGGCCTTGAAATTTGTACGCTTGGAGTACATGAGCTCATTCTAAGCTTGAGGGAGAGTGTTGCAATGTCAAGCTTCACATGATCTTGGAATCCATTACATACTTTGGTGATGTGGCATGACTTTAATTACTGGTACATTAGGTGATTGACATGCATGACATACTAATGATTCTATGGTTGAACTACACTATGTGGTCTACTCTTAGTTATGGCACATTCATTATACCACCTACTCACTCGCATGTTAGGTGATCGATATGGAGGATATTCCACCAATTCTATAGTAGAGTTGGACTACACCCACCTAATGTACTCTTGGTTTTGGCACATTCTTTGTGTCACCTCATTTATCCTCGATGAGTTCACACTTAGTTACCACATATACATATGTATTACTTTCATATTAGTAATTTCTCATGATATAGGTTAAGTCCTTTGTGTAGTAGTAGTAGAATATTTTAGCCCTACTTCCCTGTGTGCTTAAGTCTCCATTATATGTGTATGTGTACTCTCAATGGCTTTGTCTCCCCTCTTGTTTGTTATATCAATATACTTCTATTACTGCTACATTGATACTCATCCATAAAAAAGTCACCTCATTTTTCTATCATCAACACATACATGTGTTAGTAGAGATTGTTAGAAACTGCTATATACTAGAAATAAGAAGTAAGACCATCAATAATACACAAGACTCAAACCATAACATTATCATGTCCCTATCATTGGGGCTCTCCTTGTAATCAATACATCTCACAAGTATTGCATTGTTTCGCACTACTATATCTTATCCTTCTATGTCCTTAGCTACCCTAATGCAACTATATGCTTTAAAGATGGTATACTTATTAAGCCCCTCCCCCCAAAAAGGAGAGAATCCTTAAAAAGATGGTACACGCATTAAGCCCCTCCTCCCAAAAGCCACATGACTTACTATGAGATTCTTCACATGACTAAAAGTGAGATTGTTGAGAGTCTCTCCCACGGCAGGCTTACCACCCCTACCATTATTGCCTCTAGCTGTCAAAGCATGAGTAGTTCACTAACTTGCAAATGCATTTGTGGATTTAGTATTTTTTAATAGTTTTTATAGTAAGTTCATGCAGTACAATGTGAAATATATTAGTATATTAAAATATTTGATTGTAGAAGTTTGGAGCTTAAAATGAAGAATTCTTGAAAGGAATAACAACTACAAGTAATAAAGCAATATGGAGCTATATTTTATGAAGATCGTGAAGCAATTGCTTGCAAGAGTCTATTGTAAATGAATGCATAACTTCAATCCATATGTAGGGCTAATCAAAAGAGAAAGAAAGAACAATGTGCAAGTATAAGTGGATGTGTATGTAGTTTTGCTCATGTGTGCATAATTAAATTACTAACACATCAATATGTAATTATAAAATACGTACAAAAAAGGGAGAGAGGGGGGGATGTAAATGTATATGTAGTGTGATATCTCATATGTATGAGTAATTGAACCATTAACATTGTGATAATATTATCGAAGATAAGCAAATACGCTTAATCTAGTGATGTAAATAAGTTAAGGAGAGAGAAGTACTAATGCATGGTTAGAGAGAGAGAGAGAGATGATAAATGTCAGAGCTGGGGGTGAAAAAGACAGAGAGAGAGAGGGTGTTATTGAGGGGGAGGATGAGAGGGAGATGCATGATGTTGTGGATCTCCAAGATATGAGAGAGAGAGAGAGAGAGAGGAGAAACGATTGTGGTTCTAATGAGGAGGAAGAGTAAGATGTGGTGGTAAAGTGGCACTGCTAGTGGTAGTAATGTTATTGAGGGGAGTGTGATATTAGTGGTTTGTCCCCAACATATGAGGAGAGAGAGAGGATAATTGATTGTGGTTCTAATGAGGAGGGGGAGAGTAAGATGTTGTGGTGATGGTGGCGGTGCTAGTGGTGGTGGCAGCAATGGAGGAATAACATTGGTACTTGATATATGCCCAAAAGAAAAAGAGGACCAAGTGGACTGTGTGGAATAAAACTCGAGGTTGCCAAAAAAAGCTTGCCGAAAAGCTCGCTTCTCGCACACACTCAGGGAATGGTATCATAAGTTTGATGAATTTATGCATTTATAGTCCTATACTCATAGTACTATGGATCCTTACCTTTACACTACAAAGGCTTGTGATGGTAGCCTTACAATTTTGGTACTCTATGTTGATGATATGTTGATTTCTAGGAGTGCTCATGATGAGTTGGATGCTTTGAAGACAATAGAAGAGGAGCTTTGAGATGAAGGAGATGAGATATACTTCACATATACTCAATATGTGTATGATAAACAACTGCTCTAAGGGACTCCTTTGTACTTATCACAAAAGGAATGCATCCATGGGATACTTGAGCAATTCCATATGTAGAGTGTTAATCCATTGGGATCCCTTTACCTTCCTATGTGAAGATTAGTTAGGCAGATTGTCCCCAATCAGATGATGAGAGGGCCAAGGTGGCCAAGATTTAGTATGCATTTATAGTAGGCAACTTGATGTATGTGTGGGGGGTAAAGACGCCTATGCCTAGTTGCCCATGTATTAGTTGCACTAACAGTACCTATATACCTACACACCTATACACTACAGGGTGGCAATTTCCCATCACTGTCACTTCATTCTTTATTCTTTCAGTGATATTTGAATAAAGGGAAGGCTAGTCACACATTGTGACTGTTGGAGTTTCTAAAATCTCTCTCTCTCTCTCTCTCTCTCTCTCTCTCTCTCTCTCTCTCTCTCTCTCTCTCTCTCTCTCTCTCTCTCTCTCCAACATAGCTCTTGCTTCCGCTCCATGCTTTCACTTCAGGGTTCACTCTCTTCAATTGGTATCAGAGCCATATTCCTGTGAGCTCGAGCTTAGTCTGGCATTGCCTTAGCTTGCATTCACAGGTCTCTTCATTGGTAGCCATGGCTTCTCATTCGAAGGTATGATTTTGATACTTTGTGTGTCTTCCAAGCTACTTCCAGCTACATTGGACCTCTTCTAGGCCTTCCTTGGCAACCCTTGGAGCTTGCCTTACCCCCCATTTACCTTAACATACCCTATAGAAACCCCAGGACAATAGGCTACGTGATTTGTGCCTATTCTTGGCCTCATCTCCTGTGATCAGCTCAATTACTTCTCCAGCCTCTAAAAGGCTCTTGGCACTCTTGGCAATCCTAGTGATCATTGGCAATACCTCTTGACACTTGTGGAGCTTTCGCTCAACCGCTAAGACCCTCGGACCACTTATTGTTCAAGCGTTCCAAGTTGAGCACTAATGGCTACCTCTCACATAGCTGATGCGCCATCCATACCTATGGGTGTAGTGAGCTTACCTCCATGCCGATCGAGTTATCTCCTCTCCCGCGCACTCCGGTAGCTCCACGATCCAAGTGCAAGCTTCAAGCAAGCTCCATTCTCAAGCTCCACGCTCCAAGCTCCATCACCGCGAGCAAGACAAGAGAAGAGAATAGAAGAGAAGAAGAGAGGAGAAGATGGAGAGCTTCTCCTCCTCGGTCCCTCACCCTCACACTCTCACACTCCCTCTCTCAAGCACAAGCTCAAGCAAGCAAGAACAAGAAGAAGAAGAAGAAGAGGAGAGCCACTTTTGGCCACACACAAGAATGAGCTTCTCATTCACTTTTCAACTTTATATACAAAACCCTAAATCCCTTTTGGGTGGTCATCCCCTTATCCCCTTTTTTACATGGCCGGCTGTGGCCTAGGCCCTTTTTCCCATTGTCCTTTTATCTTCCTAGCTTCCTTTTCACCACCCATCTACATTTACAAATTGCATGGGTGAGAGCTTGATGCTCCTTAAATTAAATCATGATGCGCTTGCGCTCTTTTATAAAATTAGTGACTTGCGCTTTTCCTTGTGCGCCTTTCTCCCTTATTTAGAACTCTTCTCCTTGTGCGTCTTTGTCTTCCGTTTCACTTTGCCTTGGCCTTTGTCTTCTGCTTTAGCTTTTTCAGATTTTCCACCTTGTTCGTCTGAGGGTTAATATTATGCGTCTTTGTCTTCCATTTCACTTTGCCTTGGCCTTTGTCTTCTACTTTAGCTTTTCCAGATTTTTCACCTTGTTCGTCTGAGGGTTAACATTACCCCCCTCCTAGACGAGTGCTAATCTCATGGCACTCACCGTCGTAGGTAGCATGCTTTAGCGTGCACCGAAGACGTGGGTGGCAAGGACGTATGTGGTTGCCATGGAGGAGTGTTGGTAGTGGTGTGGAGGAAGGTCATTGGGGGCACGTTGGTGGCTTAGGTGGCTGGTGGTAGGGTTGTTGGAGTTGGTGGTAGGGTTGTCCTTTGTTGGGGATGTACTGATGGCCAGCACAAGTGTTGGTTTGTTGGGGATTCTGCACATGACGATTCCTGGTGGGCTTGCAGGACAATAGAGGATAAGAATTTAGAGTTGGGTGTCGACGAAGAGCAAACGACACTTTCGTTGGAGTCTTCAATACCTGCAATTGAAAACCTCTCATAGGTGGTCTCTCCCTAGGGGTATTGCTAGTCTTCTCTATCGTGCACAAGACATAGTTCAATTAGTTTGGGAGACATGTCAAACTCTAAGCAAGCTGAGAGTATTGTCCTGCACTTGAGGACCCAAACAATGTATATATTTTGGTGTAGATATTATGTGAGTGCTCGTGCATACTTGGATATTACGTAGTTAGAAGACCGTGGGCTGGTTTCTTGTAACAATGTGTGGATGAAGCAAAGTTATCCATGTTGAGAAGAAGTATATGTGAAGGTGTATGAGATATCCTTTGCATTGTGACTGGATAACATAGCCTAATTGAACACAAGGACACCGCACTTTCGGTAGTTGGGAGCTATTGGACTTGCTTGATGAGGACAGTGTACTTTTCATGGCCATTCGTGCGGTGCTTACCACAAGTGATTGCAATGGTATTAAGGTAGAGTGCAAGAGGGAATTGTGTGAATGGGTCAGGGTGACAGGTCTAACCATAGGCGAGACAAGCTCCCTAGGTATGTCATGCCCTTGGTGTGCCTTGAACAATTGTGGGTGATGCTAAGGGGCTAGGGGACTAGGGACGGAGCCAGCCGATCAAGGTCACTAGACACACCTAATTTGAGGACCCCTAGGTGTTGTGCTGTGATCGTGGGTGCTTGTTATCTTTTCGTTCTTTTTTTCCTTTTCTTTTTTTCTTTTCTGTTGTCTTTTTTGTTTCTTTTGCTTATGCTTTTTTTTTCTTTCTTTCTTTCCTTTTTTAAAAAAAATTTGCCTGAGTACAACCATTGCAATATGTTGAGGCTATCAACCTTTCAATGGGTTGGAAAATGTCAAGCTTCGAAGGCTCAGGAAATGGATATTACAGTGATGATTGTGCCCTAGCCTCGTTGTTAGAGAAGCAATTGTTGAGATGGGGAGATACACTTGAGATATTGCAAACCTCTTTGCGACACGTGATGTCGGTACAACTGAGGTAACAACTGTTGTGAGCCAACTGTAGAGCTTGACTAAAAAAGAGAGCGTAGTCCATGACTATGCTTTGGGTCATGCGATGTGGGCACTCGCAAGGGTGGTTTTTCGCGTTCTGCAGCATGGTTTTGTCGCGGTTCTATGTGAGATTGGTGGTCTTGCGGTGACTTAGGCATTGAATACGTTCGCACGAAGACCTGTGTCATCCTGCATTCACTTGCCACTTCATGAGAGTATATGCAAGTCGCATGCGTCAAGTACAATGAATAAATGCAATCACGTCAAGATATTACTTTTTCAAAATCCTATGATGCTGATTGCGATGCCTATTCTAGTGCTTGTTAAAGACTTGGCATATATTAGCAATAGGTGAGGAAAGTGTGTACAAGTGGGAAACCTGCCTCTTTAACCATCAAAAGACAAAAAGTTATGGCAGGATGGCATTTGCTAAGTTGCTTGTATATCATAGGGGCTACTCTATTTGCACAAGGCAGGGTGAGTCCGGGTGGTTAGGCGACTGAGGCTTTGCTGGTGCAGGGCTCCTGTGAGGTTGGGCAGGGAAGATGTCGGCCAGGACCTGAATGGTGTAGTCTCTGGTTGCCACTGTTTCCAAAATGCTTTTGAACAATGCATAGAATTCTTCCTTGTCTCGAGCTGCCCTTTCCGCTTTCGAGCACCTGGTGCCCGAGCGTCCATTGGGGGACCCGCACATCCAGTGTTGCTACACCTTGTGTGCTCCCTTGAGCTTTTATTCCCCTGACTTGGGGATTTTTTTGCCTACATCCGGGGCGGTGTCGCTTGGGGCCTCGTTTCTTTGCATATCTTTTGAGGCTAGGCACGTAGCGCACTGATGGAGGAGCTTGTGTTGCATGTTTCCTTCGACAGGGCAGAGAGTGTCTTTGCAAGCCAGCTGCCCTGGGTTCTCCATGTCTTCCACGTAGGGGGACCTGCAAAATGCAAACCGAGGATTAGGCCTCGATACAGGATAAAACCGTTCGCATGGAAGGGATTATAGTGTGAGTTATCAAGCGCATATGACAAGGAGGAAAGAGGTGAGGCATGCAGTGGTTGTAGTAGAGGGATGGCCCCTGTGATGATGTTCATTTGGCCTCCAGCCATTAGCAGATCTTGGCTTATGCTAAGTTGCATGGACTGGTTGTCAGGGAGCGGGGCAGGGCTCATCCTCGGAAGGATAGACCATAAAGGGAAAAGGTGTATGGGAAGGAACAGTACCATGTCCACACCCTCAGATATGTTGGTCAGAGCTTCCCACGGTGGTGGTGAGGGTTGCATGCCCTCCACCTGGAGGCGGTAATGGTCACACAACTTCTAAATGTGCGGTGAGAGGAGGACCTGAGGAGCTTGGCCTGTTGAACCCAACTCTTCTCCCTGCGCTTGACTATCATTGCTTATGTGTGTTGACATTGTCTATACAGGGTCACAAAAGTCATTTTTTATTTATATACATATCTACGAATCCATGTCACTTTACGAGGATAAAAGCCAATTGTAGAACTCCGGATTGTACTGGAGCGTGGCACACGCATCTAGTACTAGTGGCAGCTTACTCAATACCAATAGATATTTTGCAACATCGAGTAGCATGGAACCTTGTCCGAGTTTACTGGCAACATGTAACTCCTCCTCAGTGAGAACCTTATTAGACAGAGAGTTCTTTTGGCTAGATTCAGTTAAGTCCGTACCCCGAATGGCAGTAAGCACTCGAAAGGAAGTTGGTGCCACATAGGTTGGGTCTCTTTGAGACTGCCATTTGGCCAATCGCTCCTCTGAGATTGTCATGATCTGGGCTCCTAGTTCGGCCATTGCAACGCAGTTTTCACACCAATGTTGTTTAAATTGACTTCGACCCTTTGATAGTCGCTTTAGTTGCTCTATCTCTAAGAGGTTTGGTTGGTAAAGCACATCATTGAATGTGACAGTTAAGTGTAGTTCTTCGACTTCCTCGCCTGAGATGAGTCGCATGTGTTCATACAGGAGCCTGTTATAGTGCTTGTCAAGATGTTCTTGTTCTTCCCAGGATAAGGGAAATGGCAAGTATTCTTCAAGTTGCTCTTTAGGAAATGCGCCCATGTCTTCCAGGACATAAACACATGCGAACACTTTGAGCTTAGCATCCAACTCGGTTAAGCATTCTGTGACACTTCTATGTTCAACGAGGGCTTGCTCGATTGCTATCTCATGCAAGGTTCTAGGAGTTTGCCTGGGCTTTAGCATAGCTGGGGGCTCAGGCCTAGACGAGTAGGTTTGGCCAACGCTAGGATTTCTTATTCTCTCGGAGTTTCCATGTTTCTCCTGAGGCTTTGTTATTTCATCATGGTTCTCCTTGGATGTGACTGGTGTAGATTTGTCACCCTGTTGTGACAGTGTCGTATCCACTCTTGATTGGTCAATGCGAGTTCCATTGTCAATGGATTGAGTGTTGCAAGCAGTCGCTGATGGTAACGACTGCTTTGATTTTTCAGAGCACATGGATGTGTCTGAGGTTTCACCGCTATTAGGAAAGGCATCAATTGGTTCATTGGTGGATGGACTCGATGCTTTATTCCTCAGCTCTCTAGCGCTCTTCGTCTCAATGTTCTTGGGGTCCACAACTACCTGCAACTGCTGTTGTTTTTGTTGTTTTCTCCTCTTTTTCTTGGTCAGTAAAGGTGTATCTCTCAAAGACTCAGGACCCTGGACCAGGTCAATTGTTGATGTGCTTGGTTGGGCATCAACATTCTCTTTCTCTAGTGTGCCCTTATGGGACATAACCATGGCCTGTTGACTAGCCTCGCCAGGTTGTGAGGGTACAACTGCCTTCCTTTTCGGAGAGTCTAGCTCTTCAGCCAATTCCCTTGTGTTTAAATCCTCCAGCCTAGGCTTTAGGCACTTTGGAAGTACTGGAGTTGTCAAGGAAGTTGGTTGCAACACCTCCACAGGTAAACTACCTAGGATACGTTTTGCAAGGGGCATTGTCACGGCCAAGGGCTGTGACTGTTGTGATCCCTGATTGGAAGTAGTAGTGGCTAGTCCAATGGGTTGACTACTCTTGGTGGATTGTGGTGTCAGGTCCCTAGGGCGATCGGAAGTGGTCGTGTCTTTTGTTGCCCTTTGAGCATTCATCTGTGTAGATCGAGCATGAGTTGATCTAGTCCCATTAGGTTGCACAGGCATATCCTTGGGCCGAGAGCTATGACTAGTGTCATGTCCCACCTCTTCGACATTTGGAAGCTTAGATGGAGATAGAGATTGGGAGTGAGTAGCCGTCTCCTTGATGACCGCTACTGTGCTTCTTGTGTATATTTGGAAAAAGAGGGTGTAGGAGATCTAGGACTCTTAGGTGGACTTGGCACTAGTGGCTGAATGATTTGCTTGAGGCTATTAGTTGATTGTGCCATTTGCTTTGTTGGGCAATCAGCCTTCTCATGAGTAGCGTTGTGCCTCTGGTGCTCATTATCCTCTTGGGAAGTCAATATCTCATTGAGCACTAATGGTCTTTGTGCACGCTCAATGGTTACATATGACATCTGCTTATTAAGCATGCTAGGATGAGGCTCTTTTTTTCGAACACTCATGTGGGAGCTTTCACTCAACCGCCAAGACCCACAGACCACTTATTGTTTCAAGCATTCCAAGCCGAGCACTAATGGCTACCTCTCACATAATCGACGCGCCATCCATATCTAAGGGTGTAGTGAGCTTACCTCCGTGCCATTCGAGTTACCTCCTCTCCCGCGCACTCTGGTAGCTCCACGATCCAAGTGCAAGTTTCAAGCAAGCTCGATGCTCCCCCTCCAAGCTCCAAGCTCCAAGCTCCATTGCCGCGAGCAAGACAAGAGAAGAGAAGAGAAGAGAAGAAGAGAGGAGAAGATGGAGAGCTTCTCCTCCTCGGTCCCTCACCCTCACACACTCACTCCCTCACTCTCTCACACTCCCTCTCTCAAGCACAAGCTCAAGCAAGCAAGCAAGAAGAAGAAGAAGAAGAAGAAGAAGAGGAGAGCTACTTTTGGCCACACACAAGAATGAGCTTCTCATTCACTTTTCAACTTTATATACAAAACCCTAAATCCCTTTTGGGCGGTCATCCCCTTTTCCTCTTTTTTACATGGCCGGCCGTAGCCTAGGCCCTTTTTCCCATTGTCCTTCTATCTTCCTAGCTTCCTTTCCACCGCCCGTCTACATTTACAAATTGCACGGGTGAGAGCCCGATGCTCCTTGAATTAAACCATGATGTGCTTGCGCTCTTTTACAAAAGTTTTGACTTGTGCTTTTCCTTGTGCGCCTTTCTCCCTTATTTAGGACTCTTCTTGTGCGTCTTTGTTTTCTGTTTCTCTTTGCCTTGGCCTTTGTCTTTGTCTTCTGCTTTAGCTTTTCCGGATTTTCCACCTTCGTTCGTTTGAGGGTTAACAACTCACGTTTAGTTTCCTCCTGTGCCTCATTGCTTTGATGCAATCTGGCCTTCAGATGATAGAGGTGGTTTAGCAGGGGGTTTTGGTATCCAAATCCATTGGTTACCTGCATAATACCCTTGAGCACGTAGCAATGCTTTGGATATCCATCTCGGCATTGTATTGGCTCTCCATCAATGCCTTCGTCTATAAGGCTTGGGCTTCTTTTGGTTGTTCGACATGTGCTTGTAACTCTTCAAACAAGTCCTTGCTCCCATTGTAGGCTTGACTGTTATGTCAACACCTTCCTTGCCTTTCCCTCGAGGTTTGATGAGGTCACCCTTGCTAAAGGTTGTGACTATCCTCACACCCGGTAGTGTCAGGTGTATCTTTTGTGCTACATAGTCAACCTCACACTTGGTCGCCCTTTTGAAGGGTCTTCCTAGGAGGGTTTCCTTCTCGTAATTAGCACTATTTGGAGGAACATAAAATAGGATAGGAAAGCTTTCATTTTCAATTTTCGCAAGGATTTTGCACTTCCCTATGAGTGCTTGTGGGTGTCCCCCGTAAAGGGCTAAGAGTTGCATCAGTCGGTGTGAGCTCTGGTTGGCCTAGTAGGGTCCATGCCTCATAGGTCAAGATATTAAAATCTGCTCCTTCATCAATCAGAGCATTGATAGTATGCTCTCTTTTCGCAGTGAGTTTGACCCTAAGATAAGCACGTGGTACTATGTCTTCGTCTTTCGGGTCTTGGCTTGTAAATTTAAGCCTTCTGACAAATGCCCTTGAGTCCCCAACTACATGACTAGATGTGGATTCTCCATCGATATCTTGGGTCATCTGTGTAGTGATGCTCAAGATACATCTCTCGTCAAGAGTGTCATGTCTAGTTATCTTTGCATTCGTAGCTTGCTGATGTTGCATTTTGCTCTGACTAGACACGGTCTAAACACAATGCCTTTGTGTTCTCATGGTGTGGCCTTTTTGCCCTTGATGGCTAGTTTGGCCCATTGATGTTCTAGGGTCTCTGTTTCTCTCTGTTCGGGTATAGGCTTTTGGTTGCTCTTTTACAACTGAGGATCCATGCTCGTGTAGAGCCATTACTACACTAGGGTCTAATTTGGAGGACCTGTCACGGCGCGCGTTTTCTCTCCAACACCTCCTCTGCGGGGGTCTCGGGGGGGGGGGGGGGGGGGAGAAGTCCCCCCCGGCCCGCACGGCCGTTACGGTAAACACCATGCGTAATTTGGAGGACTGTTTATAGCCAAATTTTGAACTACTTGCTCTAAGTTTCAGCCCAATGATGGATCTGTGATGTGTCTTTAGCTCTACGTAGCCTTTGGGGTCAATTTCGGGGTTTAGATGCGTCAAAATTTGTGTTCTAGATACCTGTCCAATTTTGACAGTTTTCTGTCCGATTCTCAAATGTCTAGAATCGGACGTCCAATTTTGGTTGGTCCGATCGACCCAGTGGTTCGATTTTGGTCACGAGCGATTTCTGGAATCGGACGTCCGATTTTGATAGGTGTCCGATTCTGAGTGGTCTGATTCCTTGTGCCCGATTTCCAGGGTCCAAGTGTCCGATTTCCAAAATCGGACCCGATCCGACAGACAAAGGTGGTTCGATTCTGGGACTAGTCCGATTCTAGGATTGGTCCAATTCTGGGACTGGTCCGATTCTGGGACTCGGATCAGAAGGGTGGTCCGATTTTCGGAGTCTGACGGTTTTCGGATAGGTCCGATTTTTGGAGTCGGATGGTTTGACTCCAGAGATAGGGCAATCCTATTCTAAGACTCGGACGAGAACAGGTCTCAGAGGGCAGGATATCAAATGTGGCCTTTCTTGGTTCCCTGGGCCTCTTATTCCCCCATCCAAGCCTGCTGTGACCTTAGAGGTTAGTCCCTCATACTCTTCCAGCCAGAAATCTGAATCTGTGCCCCTATTTTCCTGTTTCAGCCTGTTATACAGCAACAGAAAACCCTACTGTTTACCTTCTTTTTTCCTATCCTAACCTTAACCTAATGCAATAAAAATCAAAACCAGAGATGGAGATGGATGGTCCTACTCTAATATTCAACAACAAATCAAAAACCTACTTTCTAAGAAGATCAAATACCTCTTCAAACTCCCTCGCTTCCTACCTATCTACCTCAAGCACCGGTTCGGGGAAAACCCTACTCCAATGCTCGATTCGAAGCACGCAAGCGCTCAAGGCTTGAATTCGTTGGTCTTGGCAATGGAACCAAAATGTGGGTGCTTTCGCGGCTCAACCGCCAAGACCCTCGGACCGCTTATTGTTCAAGCGTTCCAAGCCAAGCACTAATGGCTATCTCTCACATAGCCGACGCGCCATCCATACCTATGGGTATAGTGAGCTTACCTCCATGCCAATCGAGTTACCTCCTCTCTCGCGCACTCCGGTAGCTCCATGATCCAAGTGCAAGCTTCAAGCAAGCTCCATCTTCAAGCTCCACGCTCCAAGCTCCATCACCGCGAGCAAGAGAAGAGAAGAGAAGAGAAGAGAAGAAGAGAGGAGAAGATGGAGAGCTTCTCCTCCTCGGTCCCTCACCCTCAAACACTCACTCCCTCACACTCTCACACTCCCTCTCTCAAGCACAAGCTCAAGCAAGCAAGAAGAAGAAGAAGAAGAAGAAGAAGAAGAAGAAGAAGAAGAAGAAGAAGAGAGCCACTTTTGGCCACACACAAGAATGAGCTTCTCATTCACTTTTCAACTTTATATACAAAACTCTAAATCCCTTTTGGGCAGTCATCCCCTTATCCCCTTTTTTACATGGTCGGCCGTGGCCTAGGCCCTTTTTCCCATTGTCCTTTTATCTTCCTAGCTTCCTTTCCACTGCCCATCTACATTTACAAATTGCACGGGTGAGAGCCCGGCACTCCTTAAATTAAATCATGATGCGCTTGCACTCTTTAACAAAAGTAGTGACTTGTGCTTTTCCTTGTGCACCTTTCTCCCTTATTTAGGACTCTTCTCCTTGTGCGTCTTTGTCTTCCATTTCACTTTGCCTTGGCCTTTGTCTTCTGCTTTAGCTTTTCCAGATTTTCCACCTTGTTCATCTGAGGGTTAATATTGTGCATCTTTGTCTTCCATTTCACTTTGCCTTGGCCTTTGTCTTCTGCTTTAGCTTTTCCAGATTTTCCACCTTGTTCGTCTTAGGGCTAACAATACTTGTATTTAGCATTGGGCATTGAACTTGAGCTCCACATTTACTGTCATTACTATTCACAGTTTTGGGACAGCTTGTTGTGAGTTCTACAATGCCTCTACATGCTTATGTGATGCTTCTACTTATGCCCATTGGTATGGGATCACTGGTGGATGTTACGTCAATGCATTGGAGATCATTTTGGGCTGATTAGAGCACTTCATTTGCTTAGTATGGACATTGATTTTCTATTGTTTATAATAGGGGACTGAAGCTTATTTTATTAGTGAAAGCATGTGCCTATCTTTAGCTCTGGGGTGCTTACCGACTGCCCGGGGTGATGTATCGATGCTTATGGATGATGTGACATGCATTGCCATGGTTCTAGAATGCATTTGGGCTATTATTGAAGCTCATTTTGATTAACATTGTCTGTCATTTGCTACAATAGGCATCCACTTAAGACAATTTATGCCTATTATTCTTGGATGATGCTTGGGCTATCTGCTTGGATGCTAGATGTCTGATATGGATGCTATATGTCTTGGCTATATATGACGGACACTCGGGCTATCCACTTGGATGCTAGATGTCTAATATGGATGCTATATGTCTTGGCTATATATGACGGACATTTGGGCTTCATCTTGACTTACTTTGAGTTATTCTGGAGATTTGGACAGTGACATTGGTCTATTAGTCATTGCCTTTGATGCTACAGTTGATGCTTTGCCAAACATCTTGACTTGGATACTCTTGATATATGCTACTTGGATCTTAAATGTATGGATGCCTTCCGTATGATGTTTTGAGCTTTGTTTACTCGACTGGCATTCGAATTTCATTTCTGTGACTCGGTCAATTGCACCTTCACTTGGTCTCTTCTGCTACTCATGAGAACCACTCTATGTATGATGGTTATACCTATGGGATGTATCTCAATTTGACACATTGATTCTTTGACAGTTCTTGGTGCTAGTCTCATATTCACCCACCAATGCTAGTTGGAGCTATTCCATGGTAGTTGCAGTTGTCTTATAACAGTGATTGCCCATATTTGGCATTGATTTCTTGTTGTTATACTTCATTTTCAACATTTTGTAATTGCATTTTAGTGCACTGTTTATGCAAGAAGCCACCTATAATTGACAGTTCTTTACATTGAGTTTGTGGACAGTTCATTACTTGCTTGGTACCCTTTGTTTTTAGCTTGATATGGTAGTGGTTTTAAGGTTGTTTGTAGTAATTACAATAGCCTATTGTGATAGTTTGTGCAATTGTTTGCCTTCATTATGGCTGGTGGCTCGAGTCATAGTGCTATCTTTAATATTGAAATGTTGGATGGCACCAACTACAGCTATTGGAAGGCCCAAATCTAGCAAATTTTAGTATAGAAAATGCAGGTTAGGCCTTTAAAACATAAGGGTGTCAAGCTCAAACCTATTGATCCAAATGATTGGGCTCAATTAGATGAGCTATGTAAGTCCACCATCCTTCTCTTTAAGTAGGTGTTTTATAATGTTGCCTTTGATGAGCAGACTGCATGGGAATGATAGGAAACAAATTGCAATGTCTATGACAGACAAAGCCCCGCTTTTCAGATGTATTGGTTGAAGCAACTCATGGACCTTTGCATGAAGGAGAACACTTCTATGTTAGCCCACTTAAATGAGTTTCATTCCATTATCAGTCATTTGCCTTTGTAGGGAATTGAATTCAAGGGCACTCTTCTTCCCTTGTTCCTCTTAGTTACATTGCCTAAATCATGGGATACCTTTTGTACTGCTGTGTGTGCTAACATACCTACTACTGATGGGTTACAGCCTAAGGGCTTCGCAGACCCTGGCAGGGAGCACCTAGTGTGCAAATTGAGGAAAAGTCTTTATGGCTTGAAACAAGCACCTAGGGAGTGGTATCATAAGTTTGATGCCTTTATGCAGTCACAGGGCTACAGCCAAAGTACTATGGATCCGTGTCTTTACACGAAGAAAGCCCGTGATGGTTCTTTATTGATTTTGGTACTCTATGTGGATGATATGCTAATAGCAGGGAAAGCTCATGATGAGCTAGATGCTCTTAAGGCTCAGCTCAAGAAGAGCTTTGAGATGAAAGATCAAGGACAGGCCGCTCACATACTTGGTATGCACATTAGACGCAACAGGCATCAGGGACTCCTCTACTTGTCATAGAGGGAGTACATTCATAAAGTCCTTGAGCGCTTCTGCATGCAGGACGTAAAGCCTATTGGCTGTCCATTGCCTTCTTATGTGAAGGTATCACAGGCTAGTTGTCCACAAACAGATGAGCAGAGGGCCGAGATGGCCAAGATTCCCTATGCATCCATAGTGGGCAGTCTTATGTGTGCCATGATAGCCACTCGTCCAGATATTGCCTTTGCAGTTGGTGTTGTGGCATGCTATATGGCTACACCTGGCAAGAAGCATTGGGATGCCGTGAAGGGTATCATGAGGTACCTGAAGGGCACTGCAGATATGTGCATATGCTATGGCAACCAAGATACAGGAGTCGTGGGATACACTGACTCTGATTATGCAGGACATGCAGATAGTAGGAAGTCCACTTCCGGCTATGTTTTCACCTATGCTGGAGGAGTTGTTTCTTGGATGTCCAGGGTGCAGAAATGCACGGCCCTTTCTACTACAGAGGCGAGGCCGAGTATATTGCAGCCACTGAGGCTTGCAAGGAGGCCATTTGGTTGAGTCATTTGGTTGTTGACCTTGGTATTGATGCTATCCCTACACTGCATTCGGATTCTATGAGTGCTATTTAGTTAGCCAAGAATCTGGTCTTCCATGCGAAGATGAAACACATTGAGGTGAGGTATCACTTCATACGTGGGGTCATTGAGGAAAAGTCTATTGATCTTGTCAAGATCTCGACTGACCAGAATCCTGCAGATCTGCTCACGAAAATCCTCTCTACAGAGCGCTTTGCCTTCCTCAGGAGGTTGATGGACGTGGGATGAGATGACATTCGCCTTTAAGTGGGAGGTTGTTGGGGGTAAAGGCGCCTCTGCCTAGCCGCCCATGTATTACTACACTGACCATCACCGCCACTGCACACTGTAGTTGGCGGGCGCCCATCACCGTCACTTTATTCTTTATTCTTTTAGTGATAGTTTGAATAAAGGAAGGCCCGGTCACACATTGTGACTGTTGAAGTTCCCATTTCTAGTCTCTCCCTTTCTTGCTCTTGCTCTCCCGCCATAGCTCTCGAGTCCAACCTTCGATCCGGCGCTCCCTTTCAAGAATACATGATGAGCAAGGCCTTTCTTGAGAAATCCATGAGGCCCCTACTTCCATCAATCCAATATCAAAGCAAAGGCAAGGAATAGTTGAAAACAAAAACACTTTTAGGGATTCTCACGTGGAAAATGGCCCCATGGTAGACTTGTCACCCTAAACACCACCTCACTGCATCCAAACCTCTCACCGATAGGATCCTTAAGTGTGGGATAGACCTAGAGAATCTCAATTCACCTACCACAGACCCATCTCCCAATCACACATCCACCCACTTAAACCCCGCTCACTACACACAAATTTTCCATGCAGCTATTTTGAAGAGTGAGAGAGACCACCAACAACCACCCCTTCCTTCATCAGCACATGACTTCTTACCTACTCTCTAACCATTCCATGCAAGTCCCAAGCATCTTCACCAATTCCAAGGGACTGGCACTTGTCTAGGAGGGGGATAATGTTAAAATTTTTTGCAATAGGGCTACAAAAGTAGGAAGCAATAAGAAACAAGCATATACAAAAAAAGTGAAAAGTGGGATACGTGCAAGGATCAAGGAGAACCCAAAAGTGGCAACTTGAAGATACATCGACCGCATCCAACTAGTGGAATTCAAAGCTTGGAGTAAAAAGCGCTCATCAACAGAGAAAAATGCAAGATCTCATAGAGACTAGGAGAGTCTTGTGAGAGCTTGTGAGCCTTGCTCTTGGTTACTATAGCAAAACTCCATTCCTTCCCCTCACCTTCTTGGGATCTTCCCAATTTGAGAGGTGGATGAGTAGAGACTTTGTTGTAGAGATAGAGAGCCAAAGGGGACTTGGGAGAGAGAGGGAGAGTGGGAGAGTGAGAGAGAGAGAGAAGAGGCAGACTTGCATCATCTTGGAGGAACAAGAGACGAAGATCGACTCTTTGTGCGCAAAGGACGATGGAGCGAGAAGTGTGGAGCTTGTGGTAGCGTGTGTCGTCAAAGCTTGGAAGCTCTCAACGAACATCTAGACTGCATGCGATGAGTTCCCCTACATCAACTAGTTTTCTTTGGATATCTTCTTTCTTGATGGTCTGTAGATTCTCATCTATGACAAGTTGAGTGAGCAAGATGAGATGGTAGGAAACCTCACAGGAGGTGAGAGGTCATGAGTATACTTGGCTTGAGGGAGTGCATGACTCATATGCATCTTTTCATCTAGATCTAGCACATAAGTGAAGTGACCCTACATTGGATTCGTGGGACCAATGGAGCCAAATTTTGCCCCAAGGTCCAACAAAAATGTCAATACGATTGAGATAAATCTAAAAGGGCATTGTGTAAGAGTTAAGAGAAAGGCAAAGAACATTGTTGTTGAATCACCTTAGGCGAAGAACTTTAAAGGCTCATTGAGCCAGTAAATCTCTCAGTATAGCAAGATTAGCTTTTGTTTATTCAAGTCCAAGTTATGCAATCCTAATCTTTTGCATCACTTGTTTTTGAATATTTAACTTTTTCATTGGCTCAATGTTTATTTCATACTTGAGCAAGTAAAATGAGATGAGATAGATGAGTTTGTTACTTTAATATTCATATGGGCTTGATATTAAAGTATCCATGTTAGATGTCATGGTATAATAGCTCAATGCTCAATGCTAGGGTGATAGTGGATGCACTTTGAGATTTAAACATATATTGTTGATTCTTAATTGTAGCCACTTCTACTTGTAACATAATATGCTTGATAGTCCCTATGAAGTTGCTTTGCTAGGACTAGATCTCTTAATTTTTATGTCAAATTGCATCGCTCATTTTTTATCAAAATGTATGTATAGATTTCATTTTTTACATTGTCAATATGCATGTTTTGTACCTAGAGGATGACATGTGCATGCAATGAGCCCCTATGTTGAATGTCATCTTGATGATATGGTGCTAGACACGATTGAGACAAGAGGCTTTTCCTAGGTTAACTGATTGATAAAAAGGTAAAATCTAATATGAAAAAGGATGATACACTTCATGGGATAATCTTTTAATGAGAATTCTAGATCAACTCCTTTGCTATTGATTCAAATCTATCAATCTCAACCCATCTTGTAGTAGTGACCTCACCTATAATAAACATGAGAAATAAGTTATACATACCCCATATATTGACCATTGTGACTAGGTTCTTTAACCTTCATTGATGTTAATGGAGAGCCTAATAATTAAGTAGGTATATAGTGATGAAGTGTATGCCTCAGTAACTCCTCATTTTAGTTGTTCTTGATTGCACACTTGTACTTTTGAATGTCTCTTTGCAAGCATGATTCTTATGTTGTTTGCAATCGTAATAGCTTATCCTAGTCGATACATATAATTAGAATGTACGTACTTAGTGTACATACATGTTAACCCCATGGAAAAAAAAGCAAAAAGAAAATTAGAAAGACAAAGAAAAGCGAAAAAAGGTGGCCCATCTGAAGAAATAGGAGGAAAAAAGGCCAAAAGCTCCAGGACAATCTCAAAAGTTCAAGGGAAGCACAAAAGAGGAAAGGTACATTTTAAATATAAAAGCTCACTCTAAATCCTTGTAAAAGAGCACTAGGCTCCCTCCTGTGAAATTTGTAAATATAGATGGGCATGGGTGAAGGCACAATGAAAATAGGAAGGGAATAGGAAAAGAGGACCTAGCCTAAAATGGCCAGGCATGTAAAAAAGGGATGGGTGCCTAAAGAAGATTTGGATTTTGTATCAAAGGCAAGAAGTGAATGAAGAAGCTCATTCTTGTGTGTGGCCAAAACTAGCTCTCCTCTTCTCTTCTTCTTCTTCTTCTTGCTTACTTGAGCTTGTGCTTGAGAGAGGGAGTGTGAGGGAGTGAGGGAGTGAGTGTGCGAGGGTGAGGGACCATGGTGGAGAAGCTCTCCATCTTCTTCTTATTCTCTTCTCTTCTCTTGTGCACGGCAATGGAGTATGGAGCTTGGAGCTTGAGGATCAAGCTTGCTTATCTTGGATCATGGAACTACCGGAGTGCTTGAGGGAGAAGGCAACTCGATGGAGTATGGAGGTAAGCTCACTACACTCATAGGTGTGAGAGCATGTATGGCTATGTGAGAGATAGCCATTGCACTTGGCTTGAAATGCTTGAAACAATAAGTGGTCTGTGGGTCTTGGCGGTCGAGGGAGAAGCTCCCACATTTTGGTTCTATGTTGGGACCAAGGGATTCAAGCTTTGAGTGCTTGCATGCTCCGAATCAAGCATTGAAGTAGGGTTTGCCCTAAAATCACTGCTTGAGGGAGGTAGGAAATGAGAGAGTTGAAGAGGTATTTGATCTCCTTTGCAAGCAAGTTTTTCTGGTTTCTTGGACTTAGCTAAGTAGGTTGGATTAGTCTAAGTAGTTGCTTGTGATTTGGATGCATTTAGGTAAGAAAAAAACAAAGAAAATAGAGAAATACACATTAGGGTTTCTATTATAATAATATCCCCAAAATAAGAAAAAAATAGGGAAAAGAGAGCTTCAAGGCATTAGGACAACAAGGAGAGAGAAGGGGGAAGTAACAGGGCAAGAGAGAAAGGGTTTAAGAAGCTAACAGGGTAGAGAGAGAGCTCATTGGTGTACATTCAGTTAAGAGAGAGCTACAAGGCTAGAAACCATTTCGTGCTTGGCAATCTTCACCACCCTGCTTTTGAGCCCCACAAGTAAGCTCTAAGTGTGCCTTCATGTTGAATGATTGCTCCCAGGATTGAAGATGGAAGATTGATATAGGCATATGTGAGATTCGGCAAGATTTTTATCGCTGGAACTTCCGCCAATCCACTCGAATGGATTCCACAGTTGTCCAAGTCCCGCTACCACTCGGATAGTCCGAGTCACAAGTCCACTCAAACAACCAAAGAACTATCTTAGTCCAAGACTCAAACTCAAGCCTTGGACCTAAGTCAACAAACTCGGGACTCAAAGAGTCCACTGAAACTTGGATAGTCCACTCAAACCTTGGACCTAATGCGGCCTTGGACAGGCATCCACACAAACTCAAAGACCACTTAGACTTGGACAAGTTGGACTTGGACGAATACGTGACTCAAATGTCCGAGTCTGCAATCTCAGACACTGCAACTCAGATACTATCACTTAGATGAGCCGTGCAAAACCCAGATTCTGGCGAAGAATTGGATCCACCCTAGGGCAAGCAAAGGCTAAATCTAAGCTAAACGACAACCCCATAGGCCTCCAAACACATGGAACGGCTCATAGGGCCACTAGACTCACGAATTGCGATCTAACGGCCTAGAAAATGACCATGGCACTGATTCTCAGCCCCATGTCCCGATAGAGACTCTGCCCATAGTACCACTTTGCATGATGGCGAGAGCCCTAGCAAACAACCAATGGCTGTCCCTTTCCACATTCCATCTAACAAACTCTAACTCCAAGGGACCCTTGAATACTTGACAAGAGGGCTGGCAAGTAACCCAGGTGCCAGTCTCAAATCCCTTAAGGATCTCATGGATGAGCCAAAGTGGTAGTGGACCAAAGTGCACAACTTGAACCTGATGTACAATTGGACACTAATCACGAATAAGCGTAGATGACTTGCCAATGCACACCTATTTAGCATGTCCACCAGTGGTGGTAGAAGAGACCTTTTCAGGGCCGATCTAATGTCGTATTAGGTAGATGACATAGTCCAAGTCCTAGAGCATGGATTGTTGATAGACCTATAGAGAAGGCTAGGCTAAAGCACCTTATCCTTAAGATTTAGCCCTATTATCAGCCAGATCTATAGACTAGGACAGGATGGGTTGTTGCAAAGATGTGTGTATGAGCACAAAATGCATGAGGTGCTTGTTGAAGCACATGGTGGAATTGTTGGAGGGCACTTTAACAGAGACACTACAGCATGTAAGGTACTACAATCTCAGTTGTGGTGGCCTACCCTATTCTTTGATGCTACTAAGTTTGCGAAGCACTAGGACAAATGTTAAAGGACCACAGTACCCATCCGTAAAAACAAGATGGATTTTGACCCACGTGATAGCACAACAACCCTTTGAAAAGTAGGGGAATTGACTTTATTGGGCCAATCGGCTACCCTGCAGTGTAGTACTCACAAGCAAAGTACATCATTGTGATGACAGATTACCTCATGAAATGGGTTGAAGCTTGGGCTACAAGGAAGAATGACACTAGGACCACGTCTAAGTTCCTTTGGGAGTATGTGATCTTGTGATTCAGCTACCCAATTGAGCTAGTTAGTGATCAAGGCATGCACTTCATTAATGAAGTGATTGACCATTTGCTGTCTACATTCTTGATCATTCATAGAAAATCATCACCATACTACTCTCAAGCTAATGATGAAGCGAAATCCATGAATAAAATCATAGTGAATGTACTAATAACTAAGGTAGTCTCTGCCTCACATAGCGGCTAGGACAATAAACTCATGGCAGCATGGGCCTACAAAATAGCCTACAAGACGGCCTTAGGGCACGGCCTTAGGGCAAACACCATTCAAGCATACCTATGGGACCAAAGTGATCCTACCAGTGGAGTTTTTCATTCCAAGCTTGAGAGTGGCAGTACACGAGAGATGGGATGGAAACGAGGCATGGATGGAATGCATGGTGGTAGAGCTAGAATGCCTGAGACCTGACTCCTTGCTACCCATGAGTTAATTTGTGAAAAGGCAAGATGTAAGAGTTGGTTTGACAAACATGTCAAACAATGTGACTTTGAGCAAGGCAACCTAGTGCTAATGTACTCTATAAAGGGCCATAAGCAAAATATGAAGTTTAGAGGATTGGGGGCCTTCAAGGTCTGCAACATCAGTCAAACTAGCAACCTGAAAGCCTACATATGATCTTTTACGTGATGTCTAAAAGGCTGCCAGTAAGGAATCACTACTACGATGCGCATTCAAAAAATAAGCACACTCCAATGTCGACTACGACTCATAGTGCATTCACTTCACCATTGGCAGTGTTCAAATAGTGGCAGCTTTCAACAAGGGCAGCACAACTCCATTTAAGACAACAACACCACCGGTAGAGAAACTTAGTGCAAGGTCTAAGGAGGGGGGTCATAACTTGTCCCACCCTACCAAGACAAACAGCCTACAACTAGCCACACCCAAGACCACTAAGAAACAACTCAAATGGGTGCCCAAACGACAACTACAATTGCCTAGAAGCCAAACTGCACAAACCCATAACCATGGTAACTCACACCGTAGGCCTAGGAAACAAAGTTGGCGCTACAAAAATAGATGAACCCAAAGCCTTGTTACACACCCAAGGCTACTATGAAGGCAACAACTAGATTTGGTTGCTCAAAACTAGGCCCTCCATCTAGGCCCTTTAGCCCATCTCCACAAAACGATGAACTAGGCATAGCTAGGTATGAGAAACGAACTTCCTAGAAAGGAACCAAACCCATTGAGCCCCAACAAGTCTATATAACAAAACCAAAACCAATTACCTCTAGACCAACTCAACCTGGCATTCCTAGTGTCCCAATGGCTACACAAGAAGAAAGTAATACATCAACTGAGCCACAACGCCAACCCATCCGTCAACAAATACCCCACTGAATAGCTAGAAGGCAAGCATTAGTAATGACATTATCCAACTCAATCAAATCCCAACCTTTTGCAGGCCTCACATCCTCATATAAGCATATATCTATCCTTGCCTTGGCCTTGGACCTCACCACCATGAACATGAGGGATGACTTCATCACCTGCATCAGGCGATTGGATGGCACATTGACCACACTAGCCAGGAGCTATGAACGGTTGGGTAGGACTTAGGCCTCCTCAATGAGACATTGGCAATGGAAGTACACTCCTTGCCATGCACTTGGGAGGATTATGAGTTCTTGTTTGCCAAGATTTCCAAGGTAGCCAAGGAATCGATCGCCAACAAGATCTTTCGGGAGCAAGGTCACAAACAATGGCTGATCATGCCAAATAATAAGAGCAAAGTGTCTGCAACAAGCCAGAAGCTAAAAGAGCTAACAAAGCTAGTCGACTCTAACTCTTCCTTTCTACAAAAATGGTATGCTCTATGTCTCCAATGGGAACAAGAGGACTACCAAATTATGACCAATGTCGGGCAATCAAAACCTCCAAGTACAACCCAATCTATCTAGCTCCTACCTCTTTCATAGTATTGGCTATCAGCCGTCACAACCAACCATTAGAAGACCACATCATGGCCCACCATCCCTATTTGGATCAACTCATGATTGGGGAAGAACTATACGTTGCCAATAGGATGAACTCTGGAGACTTCTTGTGACCAATGTCCTAACCTACATTATGCAAATAGGCATTAGGCCTCAAAAGATGGATAGTCACACCCACTTGGAGTATAACCCATACTTTTACAAGTGGCTCATGAGATGAAGTAAAGCACATCAGGCATGCACTTTATGCCCTTAACCCTTCGTCCTCTAATCCTAGGAAGGATTTCATCACTCCTAGGGGGGAGGGGGTAAGGTGCAAAAGAAAACATGACTTGAGCCTTAAACCAAACTTAAAGACTGATAAAAGTCAATTTGTACTTAAGGGTTCATGGAATTATAGGTTGAACTATGTGGACTTCTTGAAGCAAAAATTTTCATTCTATATCTAAGCACTTCATCTTTCCATAGCATATATTCATAACCCCCTCATCTTTTCCCAAAAAGTCGTTTTAACTAAAGTAATAGTGAGTTGTTGCATCATGACAGGAATCTGAGATGACAGGGCATGACAAAGGCAACAAGCTCTCATTCATGGAAGAAGAGCAAGACAAATACAGCCTAATAATGGAAACAAGGGCCTTTAATCAGCTTAAATTTAGAAGCATTCAGAACTTAGAAAGTGCGGTGATGAAAGAGCAAGTGGTGAAATAGATTATCGACTAGTGTAACCTTGGTAAACATATGGAGAAGGTGAACGAAGCCATCAACTACAACAAGTGCACAGAATTCCTGCAAACTTTCGATGTGAATAGGAGTCGTGGCACTCTGATAGTGAGACAAGGAGGAGAGACTCGCAGAGTGGAAGTGGTGTTGAGCCCTAAAATAATGGAAAGAGCTCTAGGGCTAGTCAACAACCCCGAGAGGCGACCCAAGAGAGATGTTTACAGTATGCTAAGGATGGACAATGCCCAAGTGTACACAAATGATGGAGTTAGCTTAGTTGACATCCCGACAACCTTGACATCACACTACAAGCAAAGACAGTCTGTGCTTTATTCTCCAATCAAAGGTACAATGCCTTGATGAGCAGGATTGGAGTGCCATTACTCAAGAGACTTGCAAGCCAAGTCTGTGGACAAAATCAATTGGAATGGCTACGTACGCAAGACCATGGAATCCTCAATGAAAGTGCTAGCCACAAGAGCTAGAGCAATAGGTGAGCAGTCTTCTGCTTCCATAGCAATAGAGACGACAAGGAAAAAGCTAGCAGCTAAGGCCTCCAATATAGGTTTTGGAGGTGTGCTCACCGCCATCATCTAGGAGGCTAGGGGGGACTTGGAAAGATAGGAAGTGGTAGAAGAAACCCCCAAGCACTCACCAGCCCACAGATTGCCTATCCAGTTGGCAAAAAAGAGAGAAGCTCCAATCCCAAGTCCAACAGCAACAACAAGAGGCCTAGAGTGAGACAGCCATTAGTGAGGAAGGGAAGGAGGGCTCAATCCCATCAAGCCAAGGTGCAAAAAGAAAAATTAAGCTGAACATCTCAGGAAAGAGGAAGAAAACCATTGCAGGAGGAGACAATGAAGTAGAAGCCATACAAAAGGAATTGAGAGAATTAGAAGATGCACAGAGGAAGAAGCAGGAAGAGAAAGAGGAGCGAGTAAGAAAGGTGGAGGAGGAGTCAAGAAGGGAGGAAGAGGAACAAAGAAGGAAGCAAATAGAAAATGAGGAAAGGCTAAAAAGAGAAGAAGATGAGAAAATGGCCCTAGCCTTGCAGTTGTCGGTAGAGCAAGCCTCCCAACCCAAGGAGCTCACAAGGAGGAGAAGCCCAAGTGATGAACCAAGCTCCAATGCCGCAACAACAGAAGGAAGAGCTCAAGGGACCATTGTGCTAGTCAAGGGAAAGGCCCCCATGAATCCAGCATCATTGGCCCTAATTGCCATGCCAGTCACCACCCAAGAGACCTCAGAAGGGGGAGTGGACCAAAGCAACATGGTGGTGTGGGTATAGCACTGGCTGAAATTGATGAAGCAGCTCAGCCTACTAGGCCTAGCGGTGGTGGCAGAGCCCCAATAATAGAGACAAAGAGACATGTTGCCATGGACACAAAATCTAGAAAGGGCCCAAAGAAATCCAAGGTCAAAGCATCCACAATGTCTATGCCATTGTCCATACCAACAACAGTCAACTACGATGAGTAGGTATAGGAGCTCCAAGGTAACTTGAAAAGATGAAGGAAGATAAGAAGGCTGCCATGGCAAAGTTAGAGGTGAAAAAGGGCACGTTCACTACCTACCAACTAGAGAAGACAAAGCAAGTAGCCATCTATCAAAGGCAGGTGAACGACCTAAAGAAGGAATTAGAAGCAAGAAAGAAAATGGAGGCAAAAAGGGAAGAAAAAAGTGCAAAAGAGCTACAAGTGGAAAAGGTAGAGGGAGAAATGGGGCTAGAAACGAACTTCTCAAGCCTCATACAAGACCAAAAGGATATGGAGGAGCAATTCGAACAATTAAAAAACCTAGGAGAGGAGCTCACCGAGGAGCTAAAGAGGGTAAAGACACAAGCCCGTGTAAAGTTCCAAAAGGAGAGGAGGAAAAAGGAACAAATACTAAAGGAAATGCAAGAGATTAGGGCTAAAAGGACACGGAGTTAATAAAAAAGCTATTGGAGATAGAGAATCAAATCCTTGAGACCCTCCAAGAGCAAGAATGGCTAAAACAAGAGCTGAATTGCCACAAATGTGACAAGGAAAAGATGTTGTCAATATGGAAAGAACAAGATGAGGTGGTGACAATGCTGTCACAAGAGCTGCGACTGAGTTAAGGTAAGATGGAGGAGAAGGCCGAGGCCTGGGGGAAGAGAGGAACCTTGGAAGAGTCAGGGACCTGGCCAAATGCCTTGCCCTGGCAAAAAGTAGGAGAATGGTAGAAGCAAGGGCTGAAGCAATGAAGGTAGGGCTAGAGGTCCAACAACACGCCTTCCTCATCTATACAATTTTCATGTAACTCAAGTCAGGGATACACCTCTAATGCTATAAATAATAGTAATTTTTTTGAAATAAACATGGAAATTAAGTCACCTCATATTTCATCCCTTACCTCTTTAGACTATGCACTCTCCAATCCTTGTATAGTCAACAATATAGAGGACTATCTCAATGCGGTATGTGAAGTCTGCAACACTTGTCATTAATACTCAATAAACATTAGAGAATTTTTAGGTTTGCGGCTTGCTTTGGCTAGGCATATCAAGAATTTTAGGAGCTCATCGACTAGCTAATGGTAACACCATCGCAGCTAGTTTGTCTACCTATTCATCCCACGTAGCTTTTACAAACAATGATTTGATTCCCAATTAAATTTCAGCAATTTCTTACCGACATATATATTATATTATAGTGAAAACCCTTTTTGATCATTTTGTTAACAATACATCCAAGAACAAGTTGCTCACAAAAGCACCGTGGACTAGTTACCTCTGACTAGTGTTGTGTAAGCACTTCATTCAAACCAATGAAAATTCAAAAATTTCAACACTTTCCAAGAGTTTTAAAAGTAAATTTTTAGTTTAAAAAAGTATCCAATTGCTTCACAAAAACAATTTCAATTGCAACCTTATTAAGCACACTATCTTCGTTGAAATCAACTATTAACAATCATTCGGTAAGAAACAAAACAATCAACATGGACTCTTGATTTCTCATGAAGATTTGACATTCAAGATTGAATTTTTTTTACTAAGTTTACTTATTTAAGCAACTAGCCCCGTTCGTTTTGTCAGGCATGCATGCTCTAGTCTTCTCAGACTACCTACAATGATTATGATTAGATTGTTTGTGCACTCTTGCTACCCTTTCTTGAATTCTTCCCCAAACCATAAGCCACATGTATTTTCAACAAAGAATATAAAAAAATCTCATTGACATACAAGCAATACTCATGTTCTTTACGCTTTTCCAATTATGCCTAAAAATCACTACATACAAGTAATGCACCTAATTGTTACGGGTGCGACTGCTTTCATGTGCTTCTTGTGTCAAGCTCCAAAATAAAAAAATATGAATTAGCTACAACAAATCCCACATGTTTTCATGACCCTTGTATGTGTCCTTCAAACCCAATCATTAATAGCATTGATATGCACAAGCAAGAGTCTTTACATGTAGTTGACTATTGACCACAACTAGCCAGTTGCTATTGAACTCCCAACTAGCAATATGCTAATAAATCCCATTGTAAAAATTGATGAAAATTAGTAAAACCAGAGTGGAAACCTACAATTTTTGTGGCTTTTTAGTCCATGAAGAACATTCAAGTGATGGATCGCTTGTCGTTTCCTAGAATGCAGGATATGGTGGTTATAGGCAAGCGAGTGTAGTTTGCATTTTTTATTTTTTCTAAAATTTCCATCCATCCTAACTATGGCACGCGAGGTTTCTGTATTGAAACCATCATGGTGAGAAAGCCCATCTTGCTTAGATTCAATGTATTCTACTCACCGTCTATGGTTGGAGACTCATCAAGAGAGATTTCATCAAGTCTTGATAAAGGAACCACAATGTAGGGTCACTTCACCTACATGCTAGATCTAGACAGAAAGATGCATATCAGTCATGCACTCCCTAAGACAAGTCTACTCATGGTCTCTCACCCCATGAGGTCTCCTACCCTCTTGTCTCACTCATTCAACTTGGACGTATGAGAATCCACAATCCGTTAAGCAAGAAGATAACCAAAGAAAAATAATTGATGCACAAAAATTCATCATGTGCAATCTAGATGTTTGCTGAGAGCTCCCAAGCTCCAATAACTCTACCAACACATGCTACCACAAGCTCCACACTTCTTGCTTGGTCATCCTGCATACATAAAGAGTATGTCTCCATTGCTTGTTTCTCCAAGCCGATGCAAGTCCACCTCTCTCTCTCTCTCTCTCTCTCTCTCTCTCAAGCCCCTTTGGTTCTCTATCTTTGCAACAAAGTCTCTACTCTTCCACCTCTCAAACTAGGAAGATCCCAAGAAGGTGAGGGGAAGCAATAGAGTTTTGCTACAGTAACCAAGAGCAAGCTCACAAGCTTTCACAAGACTGTCCATATCTCTCTAAGACCGAGCATGCAAGAGGTAGCCATGTAGAGAAGAAAATGAGACTATCAGGAAGAAAAGAGGTAAGTATTCTTTGTATTAGTCAATGGCATAGTTACAATAAGGTTTTTTCTCACCATATGTATGTGACCTTTAATTTAATATTTGGGCTGGCCTATGTTCAAGGGTGCCCTGCACCGCCCGTGATCTCTTTATGCCTACCTATAGAGTCTTGTGATATGTCTAGACATCCTAACTCACTCCACTCATGCACCCTTAAATATGCATTAATTTACAATTTGTACAATAGTGAGCCCAACACTCAAGAATGATTTTACAAAAATTTATTTGAACCTTCCTAGTATTGATTTTAATTTTTTATTTTTCTAAAGCGTCCAATGTCTTTGTATTATTTTTGTCTTTTTTCTCTATTGACAAGTGAGCACTTTTCACTCTAGGCTTTGAATCTCGCAAGTTGGACACGGTCAATGTATCTTCAAGCCATCACTTTTGGGTTCTCTCCCTAATCCTTGCATGTATCTCACTTTTCACTTCTTTTGACACCTATTGTTTCTTTTTGTATATGTTTGTTGTTTGTTGCTTCTTGCTTTTGTAGCCCTTTTGCAAAAAAGGTTAATACCTGACAACCACATATTCTCTTTCTATTGGTCCCATGGATCCAACAACCACATCCTCCTAAATCTTTTTTTTATTTCACAAGCACAATCATAAAGTAGACACATCCAAGTAATGAATACAATCCTTTTTAATCAACAAATAAATTTAACTACTAAAGTATTCATTTTTAACTTTAATAAAATAAATAGCTCGAACTTAATTATAATGACTAAGCATGATTCGATCTACATCCTCGATGATATCTTTAGGGTCTATTACTAGAGCACCCTTGTCAAATTCTCTAGAAATGCCTTCTTTGATAGTCTTCTTTCCTTTGTGATATCTCTCTTAGGGGTCATGCTTTTTGGAGTAAATTGAATAGAGCTTCCATATAATCATGGAAAAGAGAGAAAAAGCTAGAGTTTCACATTGTTATAAAGGATAGAAAAGCTCAATAAGTTTCATGTTGCAACTAGATTAGTACACATATCCCATCCACACACAACCATGAACTCTACAAGAAGCATGCACTTCACAAAAAGACCACACATTGCCAGACCATGTGCATATGCACACATTTAGATAAGAAATCAAATAAATCCAACAATTGAACAACATAAACTATACGACACAAAGCCACTAAAAAAGGATAAGACAACACAAAACATGGAACACAATTGAAACAACAATTGAAACTTTGAAAACATGAAAAATAGCTCTATGGATTTTAGCAAAGCTTTCATGCACATGTGGCAACAAGAAAAAAGCTTGGTGGATTTCAAAGGATTTTGGTAGAGCTTTTGTGCATGTATGGAGAAGAGGAAAAAAGTGGATTTGGCAAAAGCTCTTGCACGAGTGTAGAAGAGATTTAAAACACACACACACACACACACACACACACACACACACACACACACACACACACACACACACACACACACGGAGGCTCTCTCTAGCTTAACCTATATCCATAGAGTGGTATCTCCTCCAAGCCAATTGTGTGCCTCTAAGGCTATCCATGGCTTGTTTATATAAACGAAGGGGGAGGGCTTACCTTAAGTGTGAAGAAATCTAAGTTGAGTTTGTTTAAAGATATTTTATTGAAATTAGTGGCTATTCACATTTTTGCAAAATTAGAATTGCAAAAAGCAAAAAATACACCCCATCCCTACTCACATGTAGCTCGTGCGTGAAAATTCGTAACTTAAAATGGTCATAACCTTTGATTCAAGATTCAAAATTTAGATCCATTTGACCCTTGCAATTGTGGCAATGAGCTATATGAATGTATTGCTTTACGTTAGTATTTGAGAAACATTTAGAAGGCCAAAATTTAATCTCCATGTTTTTTCCATCAAGAATTTCACCAATATGCCAAAATTCAATAAAAGTAAGGTCTTCAAAATCCCCAAATGTTTTTACTCTTGAAGCTTACTCAAGTGAAATAAAGCATCTAGCATCTTAAATTACTTGTAACTAAGGACCTTTCAAGTATGTGACTAAATATGGTATTGGTTATAAATTAGAATGGATATACTTAACCTTGCCAAGCATCAAGCTTGTCACAACCTTACCAAGTGTTAAGTATATGACTAAATGTGATATAAACAGTATATTAGGGAGTTTAGGAGTTTTCATATACTTTGGGAACTCATAGGATGGTCAATATTTGGTCACATGGTCAAATTGTTACTCCCTTCCTTAGAAGGTGAAACTTTTTCTAGATACTATATAGATGATAATATCGAATTCCATCTTCAAATAAGGGATTAAGATTTAGCCACATGGTCAAAACTTTATTTCTAATTTGAGAGTGGAACTTGGTAGATTCCCAATTTCTCTAATAGTTTATGAGTTAAAGAAGTAGAATGGATATACTTGACCTTACCAAGTGTCGAGATTAAGTGAATGTAATCTTGCTTATTTCCATGGAAAAGGTAAGAAGCTAAGCCTCAACCACAATAATGTAAGGAGAGCAAGAAAGTGCTTAAGGAGTTACTTAAAGTTCAAGATGAAAAATGAAGGCCACTCACAATAAGACTCCTTCTAGAGTAGACAAGAGACAATCAACATTACCAAGAGTACTGAAACAGCTCTCAAGGCTATCAAAGATGGACATCAAAAGGCTTCAAATAAATGAAAGAGGAGACCATAAGCTTACAGTTGCAAGCATCAATTGAGAGTTAGCACAACGTAGCAATGCATACCCAAACCGCTACTACATGCTCAAGGGTACTACATGAGGAATTGATAGATATGGTTGTATAAATCTAGATCAAGAGCCAAGCCAATTGAGGGGTCAAAGCCAACTAAGCCACTATTTGAAAAGCAATTGCTTATATATGGTAAGAAGGCAATAGAGCCTCTAATTGCTAAACTATAACAAGCTAATATGTAAAGGAATCCAATGTGTCTAAGCATGAACCAAAACAACAACAATCCAATATTGCAACTTCGTAAAAAAGGAAAGATAAAAGAAAGCTATTAATATGTGAATAGCTTAAGGCAACCTATCCAAAAGTATGAAACCATCCAAATCAAAATAATCTTTGTCACCCTCTAGCCACAAAATAGATTCTAAAAGGAAGAACAAAGAGTCACAACAATAAGAAGTGAAAAGCATTGTTAGCACATCAAAACCACTAAGCCTAGGAATACTTCTAATCAATCCAAGGATTCAAATTCAAGTGACTAGTTGTCTTCATGTACTAACATCACCAAATCCACAAAATCGGTCAATACTACCTCCAAATACAAAGTTGAACCCCTATAATTGTAACCCCCAACTATGACTAAACTAGGCAACTTAGCCAAGGAACAAGCCACCAATGCTTTGATGAAATGGGACGCAATATCTATTTCAAAAAGTACCATCAGCCCAAAAACTACTACCATGTGCTCTTCACCCAAGCCTTTAGCTCAAATAGAGAATCAATCACTCATGTAGTGCACTAAGGAGATTGATGCAAGGACATGAGCCACTTTTAGCATTACTAGTGACATGGAAAGTAAACGAACACATCTACACATGATACTCAATGATTATAGAGGAGTTTTTATAACTCATTCCTAAATACTTAGCTGAGAATTTTCAATTCATCCCAACCTTTGATTTCTAACATTGTCAAAAGAGTTTAAAAGAAGCAAAAGAGTTGGAATGAAAAGCATTATGACAAACCACATTTCAATGGGAATGGTATTCCATTCGAGCTTCCAAATAGGTAGTTGTGCAATATCTAGGATAGAGCAAAGAAGAGCTACTAAAACCTTCACATGTGATCCAATGTATGTAGCTCCCACATCATTACAAGTGGTGGCAACCGTGCAAAAATTTCCATTAACTAAGGATCCAACACCTTCTTCTTGGCAAACCTTTGACAAAGGAATAGTTGCATATGACCAACCAACTAACCCAAGCCAATATGATTTCTCATTCTTGGCCAGGAAATTGCATCTTCTCGATGATACTATATCTCTTCAATACAATCCTAAATTTGTCAATGGTTTATTCCAAATAAAAATGGTAGTATTTTATAGCCTACTAAATTGTATATAACCAATAATATCCTTAGATTTATTTGTATTTAAATAACAAAAGATCAATGCACACCATAAGAGTATTGCCCTTGCATGGCTTAGAAGCATTACAACATCTCTTGTGCAAGGGGAGGAAATGAGCTATAAGAATGAGCTACGAATCAGATTAAACTACATGTTACCTTCAAGTTTCATCAATTGAATGCAAGAACACAAAGGTGACAAACGATAGAAGCTTGAGTTTAAAAATACCACCCAAAAAAAAACCTCTTGGAAGAGCTTAAAGGTGTAGAAATAGTGGACATAAGAACACTTATGAACCTTAACTATCCTCGATGGTATACAAGAATCATCAATATTGAGCCTATAGCTTGGTCAAACAAGATGGACCTTGACCTTTACCTCTATAGGAGTTACTTTCTTGAAAGAATGTGAATCTTGCTCCATTAGAAATGCAAGTCTTCACTAATAATAATGGTTCTTTGTCAACAACATCTACTTCAACATCAAGGGTTGTACTTCATTGTCACGACCTTGTATTCTTCATATATGTCAATTTTTGAGGGCCAAAATTATTGATTGATCAATATATCAATCACTAACACCTCCAATCCATTATAGAAGCCTAATTGTATGGCACTTTCTAACACCTTCAATCCATTCTATGTAAGATTAGAAGCCTAATTGTAAGGCGCACTATATATTTATTCAAGATGGAATAAAAAAAGAAATATGCACTCATGGGTACTACACTACATAGGGGTCCTTAAGTTAGGAACATATAGTGGCTTTGGTCAATCATCTCCATTTCAAAACCTATGGTTAGACCTATCTCCCTAAATCACTTGCACTCTTCTCTCCCTACTTCTCATTAACCCTAGTGCTATCAAATAAACCACAAAATCAAATAAAAAAATGCACTCAAGGAAGAGACCAATTACTTTAATTGTTACTAGTGGTTAATACAATGGAGACCCTATCCTTAAAAAATCACTTCGTTAAACTTATTACTTTTGTCCAACCTATTGTTGGTGTCTCCATATGTCCTTCTCCAAGTGGCCCTTTTCCTCCACATGACAATTCTTCCCATCTTCATCCGTCAGATTTCCTTGCTTCATTGATTACATTAGCAAGAAGAACCATGGAGTTGTCTTCTAATTTAGTAATAACCTATGTAAGCATGCATATATACCTAATCATTGAACACTAACATATACATGGTTTAGATCCTTAAGTGTGGGACAACAAAGCAAGCTTTTAGTTTCCAAACCTTAGGTGGAAAGCTTGGAGTTTCTTTATGAAGACTATGGGTACAAAGTTATCATTATGTCTAATGTTGAGAGTTTTTTGGTGTTTACCATTTTTGACTTGTTGTTCATGCCAACAAGGGGTTATTCTCCAAGTGTGAGAGCTATCAAGCTCATCAAAGAGTAGTTGTGAAGTGGGCACATCCTCTATACACCATGTACCACTAAGTTTTGACCACAAAATTAGTGATGTTATATTCTATTGCTGGAGCTATAAGAGGTTGTTTGAGTTGTATGTATGTATTTTGATATATGAATACTTTTATTGGCCCATATCTCTCTTGCTTTGAGGTGACTTGAGTCTAGTAGTGGATTGGAGTTCTTGCTTTGTGTTCAAGTGTAAGGCAATGTTTTATTTATTTTTCTCTTTTGGCCTCACATTGTGATGCTCAAGGTTATCATATTGGCAATCAATAGATCTTGTTACCTAGACCATTTGAGCAAAATCCTCATACACCATAGACTATTCCAATACTAACCTTGCAAAGATTAAGAAAGCTACATCTAAACAGAAACCAATACCATTAAATAGGCTAAGGAACCAAATTTGCCAAACCAAATAGAGACTATAGGCCACAAGCCCATTGTCATTTATTAGAAGAAGACATCAAAATCATCAAATGGAAAAGAGTAATGACCGAACGTAGTTCCATTTGAACACTTGAAGGTGTCTAAAGAACCAATGTTACCAAAGCCAAATTAAGAAATACAATAACATTTGTAGCAATAATGTTGCTCAAACCAAAGAAATCGGATCCTAAAGGGAAAGCAATTGAAACACCAAAAGGTTGAGAATAGCAAGCCCAAACTATTGTCAATTCCACATCCAAGACTTCTAAACAAATGCCTACTTATAATCCATCCATGGATCTGAGTCAACAATCAACCTCAATTGCTAGTGCTGCTAAACCATTGGATTCGTAGTTACTACTTTCTAATCAGGAGTGGAATTGAAATAGTTGTAGCTCCCTACTCTAACAACACCCACCAACTTAGCCAAGAAATACACTTCTAGTGCTTGAACAAAAATGGATACAAACTACAAGCTAGATAGGACAACTAATAAATCAACTCCAATGGTACATGATATATGCTGTCCTTGACCACAGCCCTTAACAAGGTTGAAGCCCAAGTTGATCAAGTTATGTATTATTGAAATAGCAAAGTAGATGGCCCAAACACAAAATTCACATTTGACAAGTACTTAAAAGAGTGTGAAGATATAATGATTATATTTGTTCGTGTATTCAATCAAGCAAACTACTAGAAAAGTAACAAACTTTCATAATAGTAGTAGTATGGGAGGAATAAGAATATGTATACACTTGTCACCCATTTATTGTGAACAAGATCTTGAAGCTCAACTCCTAGAAAATAGCTACAAGTCATAATTCGATCCCATTTTTTCACACTAAAGTCTACCAAAAGCACCTAGAGAAGGTACAAGAGATGGAACAAAAAGTAGAAGAACAAAGGCCATTTGAATAGGGATAGCAGACCAAGTTATATAATGTAGAAGAATTCACTTATTTCAATGGACTCAAAGGATGGGGAAATGTATCTTCTTATTCAAAATTTCTATTGTAGGCAACACCATTCATGATTTTTTTATAAAAAGAGTTCAATGTTCTCCAAATGATAGATAGATAGTCATTTTTGTGAGTGCATGCAAGAAGCGAGCTTTTGGAGTGAGCTTTTGAGCGAGCCTTTTTTAGCAAACTCTAGTTTTATTCCACATAGTCCACTTGGTCCTCTATTTCATTTGGGCATATATCAAACACCACTACTACTCCTCCATTGCTACCACCACCACCACATCATGCTCTCCCCCTCCTCATCAGAACCACAACCAATTTTCCTATTTCTCTCTCTCTCTCTCTCTCTCTCTCTCTCTAACAACACGTTAGTAGTTCTCTCTCCTTAACTTCTTTACATCACCACATTAAGCTTATTTGATTATTTTTTATAATATTATCACAATGTTAGTGGTTGAATTACATATACACAAGTGATATCACACTCAAGTATACATTCACACCCCCCCCCTCTCTCAATTATTTGCACATATGCTATAATTTCATCGTGATGCATTAGTACTTCAATTGTACATACATGAGCAAAACCAGATACACTTACACTTACACATCCCCCCTCTCTCTCTCTCTCTCTCTCTCTCTCTCTCATTTGTTGGAAACCCACGACATGCATCTCCCTCTCCTCCTAACCCCTCTCTCTCCTTTGACTTTTCACCCCAATTCTCTCTCTCTCTCTCTCTCTCTAATAATGCATTAGTAGTTCTCTCTCCTTAACTTATTTACATTACTAGATTAAACTTATGTGCTTATCTTTGATAATACTATCACAATGTTAGTGGTTCAATTATGCATACATAAGTGAAATCACACTTTTATACATTCACATCCCCCCTCTCTCCCTTCTTTGCATGTATTTTATAATTACATCTTGATATGTTAGTACTTTAACTATGTACACACGAGCAAACCACAGATATAACCACTTATACTTACATGTTTCTCTCTTTCTTCTCTTGCTCCCTCTCTTTCTCATTTGAGTAGGCTTACATATGGATTGAAGTTATACATTCATTTACAATAGACCTTTACAAGCAATTGCGTCACAATCTCCATAAAATATAGTTCCATAATGCATCATTATCTATAGCTGTTATTCTTTCCAAGAATTCTTCATTTTACACTTCAAACTTTAACAACAAAATATTTTAATATACTGATATGTTTCACATTGTAATGCACGAAGGGATTGTCGATAGCCCCGTAGTCAGTGAAAAAATAATAATTTAGAGAGGATTTGTGAAATTTTATTTCACCGAGAAGGGTTTATTGGTAACCCCCTATTTCATGAAATAATATTTCACAAATCCACTCAAATAAATAATGGAGGAGACTTGTGAAAGTATTTTTCATCTTGAGGAGGGGTTGTTGGCAACCTCCTTCTCAATAGGTTGCTAGCAATCCCCTTCTCAATCAAAACAAAAATCAAAGCAAGTCACATAATCTCTCTCTCTCTCTCTCTCTCTCTCTCTCTCTCTCTCTCTCTCTCGTTTGTCTCACTTTCTCCTCTCATTCATCTCTGTCTCTCTCTTCTCCCCTCTCTTTATATTTTTATTTAGTAATTAAACAAAAAATGATTAGTAATTAAGTTATTAACTAAGCAATAAATTAAGTAGTGCATGTGTGTGCACCTCTATCTCTATGTGTGTGTGTGTGTGTGCATGGCCTTTATCTTCATTTCTCACTATGTTTATCTTTGGTGACTCTCTCTCTCTCTCTCTCTCTCTCTCTCTAGTCATTCTCTCTAGTCATTGGGACTCAATAGAGTCGAGAGAAAGATAGAATATACATATATAGTTTTTGGATGAGAGAAAAGAGATAAAAAATAATTACTAACTAAGAATATCATATTATGTGTATATTCATGACATGTTTTAATGTGAGACATAGTAGATTGAGACTTTGTGAATGAACTATATTGAAATGTTTGAACCTTATGAACAAAAAGAAGTCCTTTCTTTTAGGAAATTTTTTTCTTCCAACATAGAAAACTAACAATTAACATAATGTGTAATGGCTATTGTCTTTGCATTGTGTATTTGGAAAAATAAAAACCTTATCAAAGATTTAAAAATATTTTATAGTATTGAAATTATAATCAAATGTGACTTTTTAGTCTGTGTACTTAGGCCAAAAACTTTAAATTGAGAAATTTGATGAGAGAGAGAGAGAGAGAGAGAGAGAGAGAGAGAGAGAGAGAGAGAGAGAGAGAGAGAGAGAGAGAGAGAGAGAGAGTTTTGATAAAGGAAGGTCCAAAGCTATTAATGTAAGAGAAGCCCAAATATAGTATTGTAGTATTACAGGAGAGAGTTACTAGAATTGTTTGAATTGTTTTCACACACACACACAGAGTAAGCATATTGGTTGAGCATCGAATTTGTACTTGTTTTCAACAATTAATGTCCCTTCTTGCCACCACAATAAATAATCCACAAATGTGCAAGCTTTGATATTGAGTTTTTATTTTTTAACCAATGTTTAACGAGGTTGTTAGGGCCAATAAATACGTTTATACACCAACCTATGCTTACCAAAGAGAACTTGCATCTCATATTTGGAAGTAGAACTTTCCCAAAGCTTACCAATAGTGTGACCAACAAAGCAAATACTAAGCTAATTCTTAGAGCAAATCATTTTATTTTGTTGAGAAAATATAGACATACCTCTCTTGGTTAGCTATGATCAAATTTATGATAATCTTTTACTATCAGTCTCTCAAATTGTGGAACAATAGCACACTTACCAGAGATCAATGTAATACAAATGTAGATCTAGATTGCTTATAGAAATTGTTTTATTGTTTTATATTGTAAATGTGAGAGAGAGAGAGAGAGAGAGAGAGAGAGAGAGAGAGAGAGAGAGAGAGAGGTCTGTTTGTTTGCAACACATGCAACAATCTAATGTAATACAAGTTTTATCAATATGGAGTACTTGCACAAATGTTTCCACATTGCAAATGCACCTCCATCTTTTGTACAATCAACAAATTTCAAGTAAATCATTGAAATAACTATTTCATCCATACATTGCAAACACAATTAGTACCCATGGTAGGCACTTATCTTACTTGATTGTAAGAGGTTCTCCTAAGCCACCAAGGTCTATTTCAAACTTCCAAGTGCAAGTCAAATTAATTTGTGAGCCCATGAATTATATTTAATATACGAGTGTAGATGCAACCCTAAACTTAAAAACAAAAAGGCACTCATGGTATTAGGATCCAAATTTGGGAAGGATGACATAGAGAGAACCTTTGATAAGTACTTTGGTGATGCAGACTTTTTGTACGAGTTCTTTGAAAAGTCATAGCCTTGCCTTCAAGATGGTAGGTGTTGCCATGAACAAAGTCTGTTCTTAACATGGATGCTATAAATATTCACTCATTAATACAAATGATGTCTTCAACTTAGACTAAGGCTCCTTGGACATATGCTAGACATCCACAAAAGGAGATGTCCACTAGTCATGTGGCAAAAGTGTGTTGATCCTAATAAAGTAGCGTGGCATGAAAAAGACATCTAGAGGATGCAAGCTGCCCACACTACATAACTCACACCCATCCTCATGATGTGGGATTTGAATTTCTCTGGTGCCATTACCACTTACGCTGTAGCAATTTGACGATAACTATGAGAATTGAATAAAATATTTGTACGTGTAAATGAATTGGACCTTGAGCTGCTATCCACAAGCTTGCTTGCTCAACTTGTTTGTAAGGGCTCCAAGTCATTAGTGAAGGTTTAGTCTATGTTCCTATTAGTTGGGGACAAATAGCTATAGTTGAGTGGAGATGCAACTCTCTCTCTCTCTCGTACAGGGTCTACTCCATACTTTAGTTAGGGACACATAGCTACATAGCTATAGTTGACTTGAGGTGGAAGAGATCTCTCTAGACTCTTGTGTATCTTGTGGATCATTTTGGTATGGGGCATACTCCATAGCCAAGGTCAAAGTTAATGATGGTGATCATTGTTTTATGACCATGTTCACAAGACAAAAGAAGGATTGCGAATGGTGAATTGGATGATGCCAAATGGATATTCCTCCCCCCTCTCTCTCTCTCTCTCTCTCTCTCTCTCTCTTCCCCCCCCCCCACACGTTGGAACTTGGACGAGGAAGAAAAAGGGCGGAAGGAGGAAAGGCAAGAGCAAGACAAACACTCACTAACACGCACATCCCCTTGACACGTCCCTGCTCTTTGCTTCTCTCCTTTTCTCGTTTTCCTTCATGTGGTCTTGCCGCTTGTCGACGATCTTCCTGGCTGCCAACGCTTGAACCTTCCATCTCTCTCTCTCTCTCTCTCTCTCGGCTTTGCGGCTCCCCTTCAATGGATTGTCCCCTCCTCTTCTCCTCTCGCGCGTCGTTAATCCTGCCCTTCCCTTGCCCCTCCTCTTCCACCTTCTCCATTTCCCCTTCCCTCCATCCCCTCCCGCACGGATTTCCTTCCCGCAGCTGCCTCGCACCTTCCGATCGTTTGCCTTGTTGGCGCTAATACTGTCTCTCCTTCCCTCTTCCTCCTCCTGCTGCTGCTCCTGATTCTCGCCGACCATGGGTAGAAGTAAGTGGTTTTCTTGTTTTTGTAAAGCTGAATGTTTGTACAAGCAGGGTAGCAGGCCGTAATTGTGGTCGGTTCGAAGAGACAGGTCTGGGTCGCCAGAATTAAGCATTTTCACAGGCATTGCCAAGGTGCGACATTTTTGTGAACAAGCAGCTTGGTACTGGCAACGCAGACATGAACGCGAATTACGAGCTTAGATCAATGTTTTACAAGAACTTGTGCTCTACAGTTAGAAATTCTGTGTCATTCAGTTGTTATGGATGCCGGATTATGCTTGATAACGTTTTACTGTGAATACAGCATCAGACAAATTGAGTTTTGTTTGCTCTGACATGTGAAACCCCTTTCGTTCCATGTTAGTCTTGGAAGCTTAACCTGTACAGCTATGCTAAAACATGTAACCATAGCTCCATGGTTCTGTCATTTTTTGTGAGTGTATGGCCAATTTGAAATGCACGAGAAACGTTTATTATTCTTGTGAAACTGATTTGAAAGCTGTGGTTAAACAGAGAAGGGGGTTGGTCAGAGCAGCACCAACATGTTAAATGGTGCATTGTGGAATTTTAATGCTGTGTTTTGTGGACCTAAAACAGGTAGGAATCAACGTAGGGCATCTTCAAGAATGGACGACACAGATTCCGATACTATGAGTACAGGCTCAACTGCCACATCTTCAGATTTCACTGTAACACAGGAAGAGGAGGAAGAGAGAGATGAAGGCACCATCCTGGAGGGTTTTATAGATTCTTTATACGAGAAAAGGTACAGTATTTTTGTTCTCTTTGTGAAACAGTTGTATGATATGGTGTTAATGGCCAGCCCCCTTCGAGTCTTGAGCAGCAGATAACGAGCTGGCATTCTGCATGCAGGGCAAAGACAAGAGAAGAAGGGTTGAAAGGTCTCATTAATGCCCTGAAAAGCCATGTCTTGACAGAGTTTGTGGATGATAAGTAAAGTTCCTCTCTATGGTCTTACAGGACATCAATCACTTCTAAATTTTCAGTTGGACACTTCCTTCTTGTACAAGCGGTTTTAAATTACCTGAATTTTGTGTGATTTCCAGGTATGAGACACTGATTCACCAGTGTATAGGCTCTGTCAAGAAGGGTACAGGGACAGAGATTGCATATGCATCCCAGCTTATTGGTACTTGTTTTAAGTTGTTTGTCAAATTGCTAGAACTGTGCTGCCTTTATATTTAAGATGACATGCATGAGCTTTCAGGTTTGGTTGCTATGACAACTGGAGCTGGAGACATAGGGCAACAAATTTCCTCCGAAGCTTTCCCTCACCTGATCAAAGTTGCAAAGCTGGGCTCTGATTCAAAAGCTCGATCTGAGGTATGTGTCGGGTAAAAGTTTGTTGTTTTGTAGCTCTATTAATGTGTGCTTATGGATGGGCAGAAATATGTCAAGTTGCACATTTTTGCATTGACCAAGTAGCTCAACACAAGTCTTTTTGTCTGTGTGGAGGTGTATTTCAGAGGAGACTAGTTGAAGCATGGGCAACAATGCCACATTTCAACTACTTGCTTTTGAATTGCTATAGCACTTGCTCTATTTGTCTGCATATTTACTAGTTTGCCCTGTATCCAAACTCTGAATAGTATTTCTGCCTATCAAGTTGTTGAATTTCTGAGAGATGCTGTTTGGCAGCAATTTGATGAATTACTGCAATTTGCACTTATTCCAGAATCTCTGTTGAGGTTTAGGCGAGAGTACATTTATAAATCGCATGTTCCTTTTAGGTTTTGGAGTCGGAGGCTAAAAAAATATATTGTCTCATTCATATAATGCCTGGGTTTTAACTGCTGAGAAAATATTGAAAGTGAAGCACGTGATTGTAAGCACTTGGAGGCACAGCATCAAACTCTATGCACTTGTGATGCACGGGCCAAATAGGACTCATTTGTGATGCGGAGGCCAAAGAAAACTCAATCTAAGTTATGTGTGAGCCTGAAGCAGGCCAGCAACATAACACTGGACTGGTTTCTAGCTGTGCAAAGACTCCAGACTCAATATGGCATGCTTTGGTTGCAGGTGGGGCTTGAAAGTAGTCATTTGGTGCAAATAAGTGGAGGAATAAATACACTGCTGCACCTTCTTGTGTAAGGAATGTAAATATTTCATGTCATTAAAGTTGCAGAATACAGTAGACATGTGATGGACGGCCATAGATAGGATGTAAGCCTGTAGAATGATGTGACCAGGCCAGTTGAATGATAGAGCAGGAAACACAACCTTTGAGATCTTAGAAGCAGTTGAGCAGGGCGATTCAAACCTCAAACAGGAGTCAACAACAGCAAACAGTACTAGAACCAAGATGCTTGGGCTCTGATACCATGTCAGACAGATGCAGAGCAACAGAAGCAAAGCATTGAAGCTATTGTATACACAGAGGCCTGAACAAAGGAACAAGAACGCATGGACTCAAAAGTAATGAGCTCAGGAAGCGGAATCCATCTTCCAAAACATAAGAGTTTGCACAACCATACAGGCTGTGGGGCCTGGGCAATCGGCAGAGTATACCTGAATCCTGCTCTCCAATAGGATGTGGTGTGCATGAATGAATAATTGCATGGAGGAGAGGTGGCCTATAGATAGCCAGAAATGGAGCAATAAATAATCAGCTCAGCCAGCCATAAGTGCAGATACTACAGGTTGAAATATGCTGCCCACTCAACAAAATTCTAGGACCCCCTTGGAGTTAGTCTTCACTGATTTGTGCGGGCCTATGAGACAAGTCCCTAAAGGGGAACAAGTATCTGATGCTCATTGTCGATGTGCTTAGTAGAATGACATGGGCTTTATTTTTCTTCAGAGACTGGATGAATCTATAAAGAAACACAATTTGGGTGGAAGCTGAAGGCCATCAGAGCTGACAAGGGTGGTGATTGTACCTCGAAGGAAAAGGTTCAATTCTGTGTGGATCAAGGGATACACCAAGAATTTTGAAGCACCAATACTTTGTTGGAAAAATGGAGTATTGGAGTGACAGAATAAGACTATGGTGAGATGGTGAGGACTATGCTGGAGCATTGGAAGGTGCCCTAGACTATTTGGGCAGAGGCCATACTGACAGCTGTATGTATATTTTTAATAGATCCTCCACGTCATCAATTCCATGCATGACACCTTTTGAGGTGTATTTTGGCACTAACAGGATGTCTCTTATTTTAGGATCTTTGGCGTGATGCATATGTGCACAATCCGAAGAAAGAGCAAGCGAAGTTGGACTTAAAGGCCGTAGGACACTTAATCATGGGCGACACCACCCAATCAGGGGGTTATTGTTGTATGATCGTGAGATTGAAGACATCTACACCAAAATAGATGTGTGCTTTGAAGTTTGTGGATACTCCAGCCTTAGGGGGGGAGGGGAGGGAGGAGTATCCTATTCTTTTGTAGATCTAGGTGATTGATTGTCACCTTCTCGAGTTCTAGTGGAGCTGTTAGAGATTGCGGTCTTTGGAGGAGAATTATGCACCATTATTGACGACAGAAGTGATGGCTGATCGAGACACAATATAGGGTGTGCTAGAGGAGTGGGAGTGGTAGGTTAGGCCATGATGATCCTATTGGCATCAAGCTCATGTAGGGGAGTTGTCACACCAATTATGGGTTGATGATCCATGCTATGGCCAATAAAGGTCCTAGATTAGTGGGAGAAGCCTTATGCCAATGACCATTGGTGGAGAGCCATGGAACATGAACTTGAAGCCATTGATTGGAATTCTACGTGGGAGTTGGTGCCTCAACCAACCAAACGGAAAGTTATTGAAGTGGGCCATTAAGACCAAATTTGACATTGGTGATACTTTGGATGAACACAAGGTTAGATTGGTGGCTAAGGTGTTTTCTTAGGAACTTTGTGTAGATTTTGATGACACCTTTGTCAAAATATGACTGTTGTGAAAGCAAACCGAAGAAACAGTGGGGTTTGTAGGAAGAAACTGTTAGAGAGTGACATTCCCTAGACAGGCAGGTGCAGTTTTGAGCAAGCGGTCCATGTGGTAGGAGAGTAGGTAGTAGGATAGATGACACGTGGTAGGTCGGCAAGGCGTAGGTGACGTGACAAGCAGTCGGATTGCACTAGTCGGACAACTGTTATTTTTTGTGTTTCCCTAGCCTATTTATAGGCCTTGATTTCAACAGTATCTATCAGTTGTTTTTCACAAATTTCAGGTTGCAGACCGTGGAGAGTGCTCTCGGGGTTAACGGAGACCGAGTTCTTTGAGGTGGAGACACACGCAGATATTCTCTTTGCACCCGTGTATATTTTTGCATCCTTATACAACATTCTTCACTATAGATTTTCTGTGCTTCACTGTCTCTCTCTCTCTCTCTGTTCACTCTTTGTCTTGGTCCTTCGCTTTTGCATTGCTTCACTCTGACATGGTATCAGAGTGTTGAAGGACTGACCTAGGGTGGACCGAATTGAAGAGGAGATTTCAGTGCAACACAAGGCTGCGTTTTCAATGTTGGGTGTGCGAGAAAGGAGAAGATTTGCTGAAGGCGTTGCTGGTTTTTGCTGTTAGAGAAGAAAGAAGACTGTGTTTTGGGCCTTCAAGTGTAGATATTACCTTTTCATTGCCTTCAATGGGTGAAGAAGGAGGGGGACGAGCGACCAAGAGCCCTAACAGGCTGTATTTCCACAGTTAGAGAGGGGTTGCTCTTTGTGTTTTGTGCAAGCATTGTAGGTGAAGATGTTTTTTGAGGTCGAGACTGAGTTTTAGGCGATCATGGATCGAAAGATGCCCGTCTTACTGGCTCTTCCATCAGATCAAAAGCTTGATGGTGAGAATTACCGCAGCTAGTGGGTCATGATACTTGCCATTTTGGAGTCCTATGATTTGGCGGAGCTTGTTACGGAGGCTATTATCATCCTTCTTTGTGAGACGAGTCCAGCCTCTCTTCTAGTGATAAGGTGGAGTTGGCAAAGGCTCAGCCACATTGGGATAAACTCAATGCTCGCATTTGCTCGTTTTTATTTCTCTCATGTACTATAGTTGTTCTCTCTCATATTGAGCATTTGATAGTGGCTTGGGAGATATGGTTGGAGCTTGATGAGATGTACAATCGGATGACCATCATGAAGTATGTTTCTTTGGAAGTGTTGATGCGGACCATGAGTGTCAATAAGTCATTTCGTATGTGGGAGTATATTGACAAGTTGAGGCAGCTTTAGATACAGGTTCAAAATGCAGGGAAGGTGATCACTTTTGAAGACATGGCGATAACACTTATTTCATAGTTATCGCTCTGTTTCAGTGGTTTTTATTCTACCTTGATTGTCTCAGGGCGGTCTAAGACTCTACGGTGGGAAGAGTTGGTTCCTATGGTCTTGGACCAAGAGGAGCAATTGAAAGGGACCAATGCTTGGAAATTTGAGGCCTTGGTTGGTTAGTCCTCTCAAAAGAAGGGGAAGGACCAAAAGGAGGAGGAGGAGGAGGACAAATCTGAGGACAAAGAAAAGAAGTCTATTGTCACATTTGTGGCAAAATAGGTCACTGGAAGAAGGATTGCCATGACAAGGAAAAGAAGAAGAATGAAAAATCTTCAAAGGATTCCGGAGCAGTGGCTGCTTCCTCATCAACTGCTTTCCTTCACTTGGAGGTGGTTGAGGATTCAATTGTGACGCCTTCTGATGCTGGGTTGATAGCCCCATACGCTCGAGAGTGGATTGTGGATAGTGGTGTCTCACGATGACTTCTTCTTTAGCAAGTGTTGCTCATTTATGGCCTTTGCATGGTCAAATTCTCATTGGTGACAGTTTGTCTATTCCTATACAGAGATGGGGAAACATGCATCTTATTCTAGATGGACGTGGTGGTGCCTATACTTTTGAGGTACTTTATGTGCCGACTTTGGGGTACCATCTCCTTTTGGTGCATAAGATTTGTGCCCTCGGCCTTTTGGTCAAATTTGATGAGGATTCGGTTCGGATTGTTGATTGTGGATCGAGACTTGTTTTTTCTTCAAGCTATGAGGAGAATAGAGTCTACAAGTTGCGGTCTTCTTCTCCCTTGACTTCTCTTCTTCTTATCTCTCAAACTCAGTTCGAGCTTTGACATGCTCAGTTTGGCCACCACCTCAAGCTTTGACATGTTCAGTTTGGCCACCTCAATTATGATTATCTTCGGAAGGCGTAAAAGGGACGGCTTGTTTGAGGTTTGTCGGATATTGCGGTGAGCCAACAGCCTTGTGTATCCTGCATCCATGGGAAGCAAACTTGTGATGTTGTTCCCAACAAGGCTTCGAGGTGGTCTTCCGCACCCTTGGAGCTTGTTTCTACTAATCTTTGTGGACTCGATGAGGATGGAGTTCCTTAGAGGGAGCTTGTATTTCATGCTTATACAGCAAGATGACATGGGCTTGTTTCTTGAGACTGAAGTCAGAGGCTTTCTCCAACTTTAAGGATTGGTTGCTCTTTGAGGAGAACTGATCAAGCCAGAAGCTAAAGACCTTATGCTCGGATAAGGGCGGAGAATTTGTTTCTAATGAGTTTACTCGTTTTTGTGCAGATTGTGGTATTCACCTGGAGTTTGCCAATACACACACCCCTCAGGAGAATGGCATCTTGGAGCGGAAGAATCGCAGTGTGATCGAGATGGCCGAATACCAGGAGTTTGCCAATACACACACCCCTTAGGAGAAAGGTATCTTGGAGCGGAAGAATCAGTGTGATCGAGATGGCCCGTACCATGATGGAGCATCGTCAGACACCTCAATGTCTATGGGTTGAGGTTGTGGCTACTGTAGTTCACATCCTCGATTGTTCCCCTACTTCCGCTGTTGTTGGTATGACTCCATATGAGGCGTAGTTTGGGTCCACGCCAGATGTTTTTTATTTCAGGATTTTCGGGTGTGATGCTTATGTTCACATCTTGAAGACACAGTGTGACAAATTTGAAGTGGCTTTCAAAAGACAGGTGTTTGTGGGCTATAGCTCCCAGTCTCAAGGCTACTGATCATATGATCCTGTCAAGTGGGATGTCTACACGTGATGTTTGGTTCGTGGAAGTTCTAGCCTTAGAGGGGAGTGAGGAACACCCTGTTCTTGGAGATTCTAATGATAGTTGGGCGCCAACGACTGTTTCTCTGGAGTATGTGCCTCCTGAGGACTCTTCTTCGAATGAGGAACTTAGTTCTCAACGTCGGTGAAGGCATAAGTTGTCTAAGGTGGCGCACCACCACTGAAAAAGTGGCCAAAATGTGGACAACCCCCCTTTTTGGGGCTATCAATGCGAAACCCTAAATGAAGTGTGTGAATTGAAGTAGTTTCTCAACATGGCCTCCTTTCCTTATTGTATGTGCTCCTTTGTATTACATGATTTCATCATCTTTGTAAAGGGTGCTTGGGTAAGTGAACAATTTTCCCATGAGGGATACTGTCCTAGTGGCACATGTTGCATGAGTATTCTTAGCATGTAGCATACTATACATCTCATTGTGTAGAGCACCCATGATCGGATTTTGAGCTCTCTTCACTGGCAATTCTTACACCCCACTATCACTCCATCACCCTTTTTCCTCGTCATTGACACCCTCCAGTGGTTGGGTTAGCTCGTTTGTTTTGTAGTGTGTTGGATCTGACCATCCCTTTACATTCTCCTGTATGGGTAGAGGTACTTAATTGACTGCAAACCATCTCTAATCAGATCACTTTAACCAAATAGAAAGGTTCAATGCGGTTCCATCCGCCTTTGTAGGATGTGCATCCTTTGCTGGATGCCTTGGTCTCTCTACAGTGACTACTTGGACTCCCTTGTGTTGGGAATAAAGGACCATTGTGCCTTTTATATGTGCACGGGTGTGAATGCACCCTTAGCACTTGTATATTTTATACATCTATCTCAAAAAACCTAAAAGAGGTACACTCTATTGTGCATCGCTCTCACTCCACTACTCTCTATTGCTGCTTACGTTTTTCTCTCTATTTGTCATTGCCATCGTTGACCATTGCATCTCAGTTGCGTATCGCTCACTTCAAACTGTTGCCAGAGCATCGATTATTGTGAGCGCGCTTCTTGGAGTCCTTTCGAGCTGTTTAGCTCATCCCATGCGAAGAAAACAGTAGGTTGTCCTCATTTCAGGTTACCTGCAGCACTTGCAGCTGTCTCAGATGGTCTGCAGGTCAGGCATGACTTGGCAGTTCAGCAATCAATTGATAGCTTCGAGGTCACAATGCAGGTCATGCGCGGTAGTTCGGCAATCATGTGATAGCTCCTAGGTCAGTGCAGGTCACACGTGGCAGCTCGGCAGTTCATGTTTTTTGTCTTTGGTGAAAATCAAGTTTTCCCCAAAGGTTCATCCTTTTGGAAAAATTTGCGGGCTGTCGCGTGCTACTAAGCATAGATTGAAGAATCTTAGAGATTGCGCATGCATTTACTCCCAGCATTTGGGGCTTCTGATGTATGGTCAGAGATTTTACTCGCTGAGTACAATTTGTGATATTTGCACACATTCAGGTCTCAGAAATTTAGGTTTTTTTCATGTATTTCTGAAAATTGCACAGGGACAAGTACAATTTCTTGAAATTTTGACACATTGGATCCCACACAATTTGGGGCTTTTGCAAAATTTGCAAAATTTGTGTCAAATTTGATCCTGAAATGCAATTGTGGTACAATTTCTATGCAAATTTAGCACATTGGACCCTCGGCAAATTTGAGACTTTTTGCAAAATTTGTGAACTTTTTGTAAGATTGGTTTGTGGAATCAACTCGACAGTTATGTTTGATGTAATTTAGCAAGGTTTAGTGGTTGAAGAAATTGATGGACCTTTGTATGAAGAAAGGTACAGCCATGCCTACACATTTGAAAGAGTTTAACTCTATTTTTAGCCAGTTGGTTGCTTTGAAGTTCAACATTGATGAAGAGTTCAAGGCAACATTTTTTCTATGCACTTTGCTTGAAAGTTGGGACACTTTTAGGACAAAAAGGAGTAACTCCAATGCCATGTTGTTATATTCAAATGTGGAGAGCTCTTTACTCATGGAAGAGCTAAATAAGCAAAATAATTCAGCAAGCAAGTCTTCCAATGCATTGCATACAAGAGGCAGATCGCAAAAGAAGGGCAAGTCTGAAAACAAAGCATGCAACAAGTCTTGTGGAAAAGATGTAGAGTGACATCATTGTGGCAAGAAAGGGCACTTTAAGTGGGATTGCTTCAAGTGGAAGAAAGAGAAGGGCAAGGGAAAAAGCATTGATGATAGCAAACATGAGAAAAAGGACAGTCAACATGCAAAGAAGATCATTGTAAAGATAGAGGACGTCAATGTAGTTAGTCATGAGAGTAAGAGTGACAGTGATGTATTCTTTGCTTGTTCTTTTAGTGCACAATCATTGATTGCAGATTTTGATGATGACATGCACACTTGGATTTTTGATTTAGGTGCTTCATTTCATGTGACACCACACTGTGAGTGGCTTTCTGACAATAGTGGCGGTAGACATGGTGTTGTCCACTTAGGGGACAGCTATGCATGTGACATTGTAGGGATTGGCAATATGCAGTTGGCATTTTAGTATGGTTCAGTATGACCTGCATTTATCGCGTTATTTAAGGCTGGCCAAATTGGTAATTTTATTGCTCTGTGTCATTATTCATTCATGCACATGGCATCTTGCTGGAGAGAGGGAGTCAGGGACCACTCTGCTGGTCACCCATGGTCCACGTGTTTGTACAGACTCTTTGCTTTGGTATACGGACTTCATTTCCTGAGTTCATTATTTCTGAGTTCATGCGCTTTTGTTCGTTTTTTCATCGCTCTATGTATACAGCAGCTTTATTGCTTTGCTTCCATTGCTCCACATCTGTCAGACAATTCCAGCCTTGATTGGCACATTTCCTGCATGGATAGACATCCCCCACAGCTGCGTGGACAGTTAATGGTTACTTTCAATGGGCAGGCAGTCATTCACATTTCAGATATGCTGGGTGGCTACTTTATTTATTAGTTGTTCTGTCTTTGGAGGTGCTCTATGCAGTCGGCTGATTCAGTCTGTTCCCCCCTATTCATGGGGCAGTCGATATCTTACCTAATATTGTGTGCAGCTTCTTCACCCTCTCCTGCTGACATGTTGTTCTCACTCAGCCAGCCTTCACCCTCATTATATGCATTCTCATCATTCTCTGCCATGAGTCACTCACTGATGTGGCATCTGTTTGTGCAGGGGCTGACTGTTTGCAGCCTTGTGTTGTGTTCAGATCAAAGTATTTTATGGTCAGCTTTATGTATGTTCTTCTTTTCTCATTCATTCTTCTCTTTTCTCTTCTCTTCATATTCTTTGCTTCCATTGCTCACTCAAACATTATAGCCTTTGCACTTACATTGCTAAGATGATCCTTCAGTCGGGTAACTCTCCCAGTCCATATGAGGTGGTAATAGTTCCATTGAACATTCCCACCAGTTCAAGCCACCACTACCTCCGTAGTTGCTGATGAGCTGTGTGACCTCAAAAAGTGTCCGTCACCATGGCTGTAGACCTCAAAAAGTGTCAATCACCATGGATGTAGCCTTCTAGAAATAGAGAGATCCAGCTGCAAATGGAGGAAAGTACAGCTGGTTTGGAGAGTGAACAATGAAGGATGAAAGTTGAGAGCCGAAGGATGAGGGCTAAAGATGAAATGGACAGCAAAATAGGTGGACAAATGTGCGATGTGACCAAAATTGGAAGAAAACCCTGATCCTGTCCATTTCTTGTTTGGTTTTAGGGGCCCAAAAAGGAGTTTTGGGAAACTATGGTAGATTCTTAGGCAGGTTTTTCATATCGTCAAAGATGGATGTTTGTATGGCATTGCCATGATGAATGTCAACGATAGCAACCCCCTTATTTCAACAGGCTTTTGCTATGATGGTAATAAATACAAAAGATCAGATTGTAGAAGTGGATAATGGTCAGGCAGCTAGCAATCTGCAAGGATCACGAGCATGTGAATTCTGCATAACCCATGTCATTTGTCCATTTCTTCCTTGTTTTTGGCTTTTTATAAGGGAATATGCTACCATATTAAGGTTGAAAAAAATTCTAAAGGTGCACGGAATATTGTCAGCTTGTTAATCCGCTCAGTACTGAATGTGAGTTTGTTATCTGGAAACAGGCCTTGGAAGCTCTTGCTGTTACATGCTTTGTAGGCTCAGTCAACTTCACAGCAACAGAGGAGGTCATGGATGTTCTTTGGAGTGTATGTAAACATAAGGGAAACCACCACTCAGATCAGGTCAATCTGCACACAGATTGTGCATATTTTGATCATTTATCTCCATTACAAATCCTGCGTATGCTTACATCTAGGGATATAAATGGTTATGTTTTGTGGTACAGACTTTGGGGTTGAACAAGCCTTCTGCAGAAGTGAGAGCTGCAGCATTGTCAGCCTGGTCATTCCTTTTAACTACTATTCCTTCAAGTCGTATAGTAATCCGTCACATGCCAGAGTAAGGAGCAGCATCATACTAATAAAATGGATCTACATATCATGTAAGTCTTTGAATTTTGTTGATTGTTGGTTTTTCTGGTGTTAGGTGCCTGTCAATCTTGTCATCATTGCTTGAAAATCAAGAGCAAGCTGTTAGATTGTCTGCTGGGGAAGCAGTTGCTGTGCTTTTCGAAGCTAGAAATATCATGGATTCTCAATATGACCGTACATATGAAGATGCAAGCTATGAGATTTCTGGTAAGAACCATTTTAACACAAAGGAATCTGAGGTTATCGAACAGGTCAGATTATTGGCAGTAGAGGCTGGGGGGAAGGGTCAATCAAACAAGAAAGTGCAACGCAGTTCTTTCAAGGAGATACTTGCGATTGTAGAGGTAATGGCTATTCAATTTGCAGTTCACATCAATGTTTTGGTTACCACATCAGAAATGGTGTTTCTAGATGTTTTCTTGGTTTCTCTCTGATATTTAACTAGGTCTCGATAGTCTGTGCTGCCTGTTGGCAAAAGCTTAATCATATGATTAGATGACATTTTCCTGATCAGTCCAAAAGTGTTTTGTCTTCTCATGTTCCACTGTCCATAAAGAAAAATAAATCTGCTAGTATTAATGTGATGAGGTCATACTGAAGAAGTGATGTGTTCAATTGACATGAATGAGGTTTGTTTGTAGTAGTCATGCGGCAAAGTAACCCTATTACTTTGGGATCTAGGTCTGAAGTTGTCATCTTGTCTTTCTACTGAAGTTGGTCAAGAAGGCTGAGGAGATACCCTGTAATCCAATATCGGGCATGAGTTTGTCCAGCTCATCTGAATCCTTTTCCCTAGCTCAATGATATATCCAAAAATTGGGATGTCAAAATGTCTATCAAGAAAAGGATCTCTCCATACCCGCTCCCCTTGTTGTCTAGGTCTAGTGTCTCTGTCCATCCCCATCCTTCCATCATGCAAGTACAGGGGTTTGGATCTATGTACCATCTCCCATCATAGTGAGCCACTACTACAAAGAATCAAGGAACACATGAACTCTGATTCATCCAACCTCTCCTAGGTCTGTCATTGTTCTCTTTCTCCTCCACTATGAAAGTGAAGACTCTTTGTGCTACTCACAATCACCTCGAACTATGTCTCCTCTAGAATAGAGACCAATCAAGGTTTTAAATGTGTTTGTATTTGTCCTCCACTTGGGAGGTGGTCCTGTCAGAGTGAAGCAATGTGGAAGCAAATGACCAAGACAAAGAGTGAACAGAGAGAGAGAGAGAAAGACAGAGTGAAACACAGAAAATCTGCAGTGAAGGATGCTGTATAAGGATGCAGAAATATACACGGTTGTAGAGAGAATATCTGCTTATGCCTCCATCTCGAAGATCTCAATCTCGGTCAGTCCCAGAGCAGTCTCATGGTCTCTAGCCTGAAATCTGTCAAAACAATTGAGGAAGACTGCTGAAATTAGGGCCTATAAATAGGCTGGAAAAAACACACAAAATAAGTTGTCAGACTGCTGCAACCGACTGTTGTCATTGGCCGATTGTGCCATGTCAGCTGCCACGTGGCAGTCCTGCACGTGTCGTGTGCTAACCAACTGCTCCTACTGATCTTGTTTAGGGAATGATCAACTAACCAGCTCTAACACCCCCTCTCAGATCCTGGACATGATAGAAGGCTAAGGGATCTGGAGTGTTGTTGAAGTAAAGCCTGGGAAGCACCTTAGTAAACAAATTTGCAAGATTGTCCTCCGTCTTCAATAGACCAGGGAAATGGTCTCATTCAGAATCTTCTCCCGAATGAAATGGTATTGGATCTCAATATGCTTGGTTCGAGCATGAAACACAAGATTTCTGGCCAAGGCAATACAACTCTCATTGTCGCACTGTAGAACAGTAGGACTTGTCGGCGGGCAGCCAAGCTCCTCTAGGAGCTTGCAAAGCCACACTAGTCTTGACGAGGCACTTCACTTGGCCAATACATAATCTAGAGAAGGTCCAACAAGAGGTGATATATTTGATTAGCAACCACCACTACCACCTTTGCTAAAGGGATTCTAGGGCAACCATGTCTCATTGATCATTGGATGCTAAATCTCTCCCCTTTGACACTACTAACTACCTACATGTGTGTTGAGGATTATAATGCTACAACTTCTTTGACCATTACTTTGGAAATCCCATCCTCAACATGATGCCATCCAAAACTTGCCAATCTATTGTATTGTAAGCCAATTGGTACATGGCTTGGCAAAGGCATGTTTCCAAGAGCTTGTGTTAGATGTGGAGAGCCAAAGGAGAGATGGAAGTGCTTCTTCTAATGCGATTGCCCCAAGGCCGAGGAGGAAGGAGAGCCCTCAGGGTGGTGTTCCATTGTATATATGAAAGTATGGTAGTGTTTAAGGGATAGTAGCTGAAACCAGCCTTCCTTCTTGGCAAGGGTGGTAGAAGCGTGATTTAACTCAAATTACAAGAAGCATTAAATACAAATATATGCTTTACCACTTAATCTTTGACACCTGATTGGCCCCAACAATTGGTGCCTCTTGCGGTATTTTAAAAACTGAATTGCTCTAAGTTGAAGTACAAATAGATATAGCTGATTCCTCTTCGAAATCAATGCAATAGGCTGTCATAAATGATCAGTACTACTTGGGCGTAATTTGCCCCTTCATAGTACAACAATTCGGGTCACAATCTCTTGCATGTGGGCCACAATAATTTGAGAATAGGCTACCCCTTGGTTCATCCCCAAATATCTTTTCTTGAGTTGCTACTTTCAAGTTTTGGGTCCTTACTAATTGGGCATAGATTTCGAGGTGGTGGTGGAAACCTTGATTTGAAATTTTTGTGTAATTTGACAAGAATTTTTGCAATTGTTCACCCCAGTTGGAATTTGGTTGATTGGTAGAGGAGAGAGAGAATGAGTTGAAAGGAGTATCTTTTGATTGGTAGCTCTGATGGCAATTTTGATGGCGCCAACAACTTTAACATCGGGGTAAAAGCACCAGTGTGATTGATGAGCCCTCCTCTTCTACTGCTGCCTCTCACTGAGGTGGAGAAGGAAACCGGTTGTTGAAACCAGTCTTTTTTCCGTGGATGGGTGGTAAGTCCCTGATTACAACTTAATTACAACAACAAACAATAAATGCAAATCTGAAAATACAAATTTACCTACTAATCTTGGACAATGTACATACGCTTGGCCCCAAAATTGGTGCCCCTTTCGGTATTTCTTTAGCTTTATTGAAGAAAAAGTTAATTTACAATGGGATTCTTTCAATCCCTTTCGGTATTTCAACTCCCCTTGATGTCCAAAGTGACCCATAAGTCTTTAATCTATTTTGTCCCTTGATTCGGGAACTCAATTGGCCTTTACTTGCTTTGATGGAGATGGAAAATGCCCCAAATTCAATTATTTGCTGGTCCCTCCACTTGAATAGGCTAAAAACAGCTTCAGCCCTGTTCAATCCAAGTCTTGGAGTTTTCAATTTCTGGCACGATTCTCGAGGCTATTGCTAAACCCTAATTTCTGCTGCATATTAGGGTTTACAACAGAGAAATCTGAACTTTCTCAGCCTCCAAGGGTCCAAATGTTGAGATCTTCAGAGCAAGGCTGTGAAATGGGTGGGAGATGAGAGGGAAAGCTGTAGAGCGAGAAAATTCAGAGTTTTGTTGCGAGGGACTAAAAATGAGTCAAATGCAGCTGCTGCCCTGCCACACCAGCTTGTAGATGCAAAGAACTGAAGAAAATCAGCCATTTACAGTTGGTGCTTTGTCTCAACAGCCTTTGAAGGTCCTCCAATGGTTGCAAATCAGACCAGCAGCCTCTCCTCTCTCTCTCTCTCTCTCTCTCTCTCTCTCTCTCTCTCTCTCTTTTGCAGGTTGAATTTATAAAAATGCTTCTCTCCAGTCTCTAAAGACGTTTTTCAGTCTTGCATGGGCATTTTTGACAAGTGGCAGTCTTCCCAAATGGTTTTTTCAGCATTTTTCATAATTAAATATTAATTTTTATTCTTGAAATACTGAAAATTAATCTAATAATTATTTCAATGCCTTGAAAAATAATGACTGGCGAATAATTAAATTGGCTAGGCAACTTCCATTCCCGAGTGTCTCTGCGCCATCTTTGACGATCGGATTGGTGTTAGGTACCATTAAACGCCACTTCTCTAGTGTCACCAACTGACACTTATGGCCAAATGAATGACCTAGGCCAACAGCTGGCACTAGATACCACCAAGTACCTGTGCGGCATAACTTATAGCAACTTTTGCCTTTGACATCCCGTGATTTCTTCGGGTTCGGGGCTTGTAAATTTACTCTAATCCCAGTTACACCTCACGTGTGCAACGTTTATTTAATCATGTGATTAGAAAGTAATCCACATGTTAAGTGAGGTTTCAAAAATACATGTCGTCATGATAGCTGCCTCTGTCCTTTCAACCGCACAATCAGCTGTCTTTTCTCTCCGAGCTCATCCGATGGCTCCTTCTTTCTCCCTTGGCCCTTGAATTCTGGCATGATCCTCAGCCAACCTCCAAAACAACCCTTCTCCAGTTTGCATGGGAGGTTTTTACAAGCAATGGTGTGTTTTGCTACTTGGCAGCTAATTTTCGGCTTTCATTAATTAATTTTCAGAATTTAATTTTTGAAAATCAATTAAGTAACCATTTGGCCTTGCCCAAGTACTAGCTAGTGTCCATTCACATTAATTGTGCTAACCCCCATTGGACATTCAATTGTCCCACACATTAATTGGCCTAGGACTAGCATTAATTAAATAATTAATGCCTAGTCCCAATGTCACCGTTGGACATTAAATGGCCCAGACCCAAATTGACACGAGGCATCCACAAGTACTTGTCTGGCATAACTTTGTATAACTTTTACCAATGTCACCCATTGATCACCACCTATTGATCACTTGGGTCACCAAGGTATTTACAATCATGTAACCAATTTTGCACTTCACATGTGCACAACTTTATAATGCCAAAGCTAAGCATTAAAAATACATGTCCTTGTGACAGTAGCTTAGATCAAGGATAGATGAAACCAGCCTTTCTTCCGTGGATGGGTGGTAAATCCTTGATTATAACTTAATTACAGCAGCAAACAATAAATGCAAATCTGAAAATACAAATTTACCTATTGATCTTGGACAATGCACACCCAATTGGCCCCAGAATTGGGTCTGAATTCCTTTCGCAATCCAAACTTACCTTGCTATCCAAAGTGACCAACAATCTGAATTGCCCCTTGATTTGGGCACTTAATTGGCCTTCACCCACTTCATAAACGATGGAAACGCCCCAAATTCAATGGCTGGCTAGTCCTCATGCTATGATTGTTGTATATACCGAATTTGATACTTGAATTTAGCTGAAATTCACATTTAGCCCTGGAAGATCCAAGTTTTGGAGCTTCCAATTTGTGGCATGCTTCTTGAGGCTATTGGTAAACCCTAATTTCTGCTGTAATTTAGGATTTACAGCTGAGGAATTTGCAATTTCTCAGCCTCCAAGGGTCCAAATACTGAGATCTTCGGAGCAAGGTTGTGAAATGGCTCGGAGATGAGAGAGAAAGCTGTAGACAAAGAAAATTCAGAGTTTTGTCGTGAAGAATGATTGAAAATCAGTCAAATGCAGCTGCTGCCCTACCACGACAGCATTAAATGCTGTTGCCTACAGCTGAGACATTCAAATCAGTTATCACCTTGTACCAGGATGCAATCACCCAACTGTGGAGGGTGCGAATTTGGAATTGCCTCCTCAAAACTCACTTGTGGCTGGCTGCAATGGTTGAAAATAGGCTCGCCATGGCTGTTCACAGCTTTCCCACATTTGCTACAGTAAGAATGATCTCGTTTTTCCTCTTCTTCAGCCTTTTACTAGCTTGTATGGGCAAGTTTGCTAGATGGCAGCCTTTCCAAATGTTTTTTCCAACATTATCCATCATTAAGTATTAATTTTCAGCTTTAATTGCTGAAAATTAATCTAATAATTATTTTGGTGCCCAGAAAGATAATTTGACTAGCCAATAATTAAATAGAGTAGGCATCTTCCACTCCCAAGTCTCTCTGTGGCATCTTTGACCATTAGATTGGTGTTAGGTACCATTAAATGCCACATCTCTATTGTCACCAACGAACACTTATGGCCAAATGAATGACCCAGGCCAACAATTGACACTAGATACCACCAAGTACCTATGCAACATAACTTACAATAACTTTTGCCTTTGACATCCCGTGATTTTCTCGGGTCCCGGGCTGGTAAATTTACTCTAAACCCCAATTGTACCTGACATGTGCAACATTTACTTAATCATGTGATTAAAAATTAATCCACATGTTAAGTGAGGTTTAAAAAATACCTGTCCTCATTACAATTGAGGTCACATGAGGATTTCCAATGGAGCCAATCCTTTCTCACATTTGGACAACACTTGAGGATGATTCCCGCGCAAGACTTGTAATTAGATATAGAGTGGACTGAGGGACATTGCCACAGTTGGGAGCTATTTGCTTGTATTATTGCTTTGTGCATTTCAATGATGAGATGGAGTCATGCCATTGATATGTAAAATACACAAACAATAGAGAGGCTGTAGGATCTAGATAGAGATTATCCATATGTTGTGTGAGAGATGATAGAGATTATGGGTGGCTTTGAGCACAAGGAGCTGGGAGACCTTTCAATACTTCTTCCATTTAGAGACAGTAGACACTTATGGTCCAGTGTTATAGACCTCTAAAGTGGCCTTTTACACAGCCCTTGAATTAGACTCTTTTGCTCTCTCATAATGTATTAATATTTCCTACATGGGACTTTTATTGTATTGTTTTCACTGGTTTTTCTGACTGAAGTGTTTACTAATAGTAATGTCTTTTTGTGGAGAGTGAAAGATGGTGCATTATTCAAGTGAAGATTTGAGTTGGTGCATGTTAATGCACTCAGAAAATGTCTTATACTATTGGCAAGTGCCTGAGATGCAAGTGAGCTTGTGGCAATTGGACCTTTGGTCAGTAGAGTGAATAGAGGCATTTGATCTTGCAAGATGCAGATTAGTGAGCACTAAAGCTAGTTATGCTGCTTTACATGTATTTCGTCAAACCCATTTCTGCTAACTTATCTGTAAAATACACACAGTCTACTTGCTAAAGATGTTACTTCCATCACTTAGATGAAGAGAGCAGCTGAGATGGGAGACCAATTGGGATGGGGGATGGGGATTGGGGATAAGGGAGGTCCATTCCTGGTGGCTATATAGTCACACAAAATGTGGACAGATGGAAAGAAGCTACCCTTACCGAGGTTCCTAAACCCAAAATTGGCCATCTTTGTGCCATGGGTCAAGTTGGAGGATAGCAAACCACACTTTCCTACCATAAGCAAAATGGATAAAACAAGACTACAATGTTCATACATGTTTCACCAGACTCAATCCTTCTTGTGTACTAGTAGCATTGGTGAACAAAAGGGCATTCTTTGTCTGTTCCTTCTATTGCTTCAGCTCACCCTGTATGGTCTGTTAGAAGTTGCACTTGTATGGTCTGATCTTCTTTAGGAACTGCACTGTATGTCTTTCCTTTAATAAGATCAAGGACAAGCCAAGAGAGTTTTCTATTGATCTTTGATTTTGTACATTGTTTGCTTTATTGCTTTTCTATACTGTAAATTGGAGCATAATATCTGTCCTGTCCTACAGCAGTAGATATCTTCTTGTCAATGAGATATCAGTTAATTATTCTTTCAGTAGGGATAGCATTCATGATCCTGTTTCCAATGGTGTCACATTGGTTGCTGTGAAGAAATACACATTCCAGTGGGTTTAGATATCCTCTCAGGATCCTGTTCTTTAGTCCAAGGACCTTCTCTTTGTCCCTTTGATTGGGGTTTTGGCAAAGCTAAGTTTCATACTCCAGCTCAGCCTCACATGAAGGTCATGTTTCCCTTAGATTCTAGGGATGCTAGCATAACTGTGTCACCGGAAATGCTTTTGTTTTTGATTCTAGTTCTGGTGTTCAACATCATGTGGCCAGACTGAAGGGTCTTCTTCATTGGCAGCTCGATCTTTTTCATCATGCAAGCATTCTGCCCCGGGAGGATTTAGTCCCTTGGCACACGACACTCTCCTCACCAGCTCTGCCATCTTCTTAGTTCTCTGTGACATTTATACTCATCTATAGAATTAATATAATTACTTTTAATGGGAAAAAAAGATATCCTCTCAATGATAGCATGCTGTAAAATCAGAGTCCTTCATAAAATTCATCTCAAGAGTCTCGGCCTGTGTATTAACTGTCATGACCATACTAATCTTTTTAGCTCTGAACATGAAGCCGTGATGAATGTAAACCATGCAAACAAAATCAGGAATTTCCCAATATCCTAGAAACTAGATTGTAGTCAACCTTAGCGAACATGTGTCAAAGCCTTTTAATGCTTTACTTTTCCCGTCACTGCTTTCTGCCTGCAGGCTTTGTTTGATATACCTATGCATCTGGGATTGTAAACTCTTAGTTTTGGCTGGGGTTAGTTGGGACAGTTTTAGCCCTTTAGTATCTTTCACACCCTTTTGGAATACAGATATGTTCCACTACCAGACATATCCATTGGATACACAGCCTAACGGAATTCACAGCTCATTGCAACTTAAATCCACAAGTCTGTCTTCTCAACTCTTGTTATAAAATTTTGTCCTAACTGAATCCATACAACTATTCATCAAGATCCTTAAGTGTGTATGGTACGACATTTCTACAGGATGTTCCTTTTATAATTATACTCTTCTTAAGGTCTGTTTTTTCATGAACATTCCAGGATATCCAATTGGTACATCAATTAATATCTCTCTGTTGACTAGACCGAAAACTGAGCAAACTTAGGAATCGTTAAAAGGAAGGGTAGGTTTGTATCATTCGTATTTATTTCTGATCCTTGCAGTGATCCTCAAAGCCACTTGTGTCCATGGTGTCCTTACTGCTGATATTTGTGGGATAGAAGAGCACAGAAATATGATTTTCTACAGTACGTGGAAAGGTTTTAATCATCGGTGACTATGATTGCAGGGTGGTGATGCTTCAGTTACATCCCTGAAACTTCAGCAGAGAGATACCCTTGTGTTGGATTCTTGGTTTCAGAATGTTAGGGTAAGCTGTGCTACTTGATGCAGTCTGATAATCCTATTTTTCTCAGAGCATGTATTAGCCATATTGTTGTCACTTGCCTTCTGACTGCCGCTGTATGTCTGACTGTAGCTGAGATTTTTCACAAATTTCTTAGCAGAAGGGCTCCAGAGGCATCTGCAGGTTGGCCTAAATACCTGCCTTCTAATCATGAACAATGATGTAAAATGTGAAGTTTACTGCATGGCCATTTTCTTAACATGTGAAGGAAAATATTTTACTTTTCCAAAGTGAAGTTTCTGAAATGTCTTATTTGGGGGTCACTTGAAGGAAAATAGTTTACTACATGAAGTTTTTGACTTTGTTCCTCGTCAACAAAAACGACCAACACTCACATCCAAGGAAAAGGTACTTTGTGATTTTATTCAGCTTTATCACATCCACTCTGAGCCAATAATCAAGTTTTCAGTCTTTGGATTTTGGTGTTTTGCAGAGGTTGTACATGTCACCCAACTCTGTTCTTAGTAAAGCCCGCACTCAAAGTATGAACCGGAAAAGATCACAAGTTCATGTAAGTGCAAAATTGTTTGGTCCACCAGTGCATATATGCCAGGCAACATCTGAGTTTTATTAATTCTGTGTGTTGCTTGCTACAGGCTGGGCAGGTTGGACACTTTAGTGTAGCTGAGGCTGATTTTGACTGAAAGCATTCATACCCAGTCTTTTGAAGCTGGGACTTTTTAGGCATTGTTAAATATTTATTGCGGCATCCAAAATATGTACTTAAAAGGCTGAGTACCATTGATTACATGGCTGGATTTAGTACCATGCCAGCAGTACCAATAATGGCAAAAAAACATGTCTCATTTGAATACCATTGGGTTTGATTTAAGAATATGCCCTTGATCTGTAACATTCAAGGGTGATTATGCCATAAAATGGCGGATTGCCATGCTTGATATTTTTGCTCTTTTATGTATCATACCATATATCTCTATTTCTCTAATCAGGAAATCTGAGATTTGTGCATGCGAATGACAACTTATTTGCATTTTCTTGAATATCAATTTATTGTATGGAAACGAGTTAATGTTAGATAAATGGATTGCATGGCTGCTTCATTTCTTGATTTAGCATGCCATTATTTTGGTTTATCACTTAAGAAGTCGAAAATGTGACAATTTTATACTGAGCAAACAACCCATTTCCAACATAATTCATGTGTCAAAGGTCTAAAAAGCCCTCATCCTCTAGACATTTTTACTTTGTTAATATAACCGAGCCTTATCAACTTGGACACTCACTGCTATTTATTGACCCAAACTCAGATGCTAATATAGTTGCTCTGTTATTGAGCCAAGGAAAAAGCTGCAAAATTTTGATCGTAATCATTTCATATATGTGTGGTGAAAGACACCAAATGTTTGGTATCAGAAAAAAAATGAAGAAATTGGCATACTTGCTCTAGACAAAAGACTGGAAAAAATGAAGATTATGTACTTTTACATAAATATGAAGAAAATAGCATATGTGGTGTTGGCAACAAACTGAAAACAATGAAGATTGCATTTTTTAATGCAATGAATGCAAATTTACGCTGTTTACACTCCAAAACCCTGCCATGTATTTGGAGCTTGTGAATTCAATTCATTCAAACCAGTGCAGCCTTGAGTTTGCATGGCCACCTCTCTCACGTGCATTTGTAACTAAAGGTCATATTTCATTGTCAGCTTGTATTTAACCTACTTATTAACAATGAATGCAAACAAGCTCACTTTTATTGGCAAGAGCTGGTTTACCTCAAGTTTCTCCAAATTTCTTCCCAATCCTTCCTATTAACCTACTTGTGTGTTTTCATCCATGATTTGTTTACAAAATTTATTGGCAAGAGCTGGTTTACCTCAAGTTTCTCCAAATTTCTTCCCAATCCTTCCTATTAACCTACTCGTGTTTTCATCCATGATTTGTTTACAATTTCTCCAAATTTCTTCCCAATCCTTCCTATTAACCTACTCGTGTTTTCATCCATGATTTGTTTACAAAATTTTCCCCTCTTGGCCCTTGAATAAGAAGTTTGAAGAAGTTTCTTTTCATCTATAGGCTATGTGGATGGATGCTAAGAATGTGAATTAATCATCATCTTTCAAAAGCTTGTGAAAGGTGTGTACAGTAAGCTGAGAGCATTTTGCATGCAAGGGATGGTTTACGGTGCATTAGAGGTTATATTTAGAGCCTAAAAGATATTGTGGAGGAGCTTCATATTCCTCCAATCGGATGTCAAAGAGGTATGTGGGAACTTATACATGTGAATGCAATCAAGTGATGTAGTTATTGATGCCAAAGTGGTGATTTTGTTTAGTCACAAGAAAGTTCCATTGGCGTAAATGCTATGGGTGGGTTATCTTTTATGAGTGCACATGTTGGCTAGTTATGAAAGAAACACAAGGTTTCTATTTTGAACACTTGAGAAGCTTATGTTTTAGCCTTATGAGTCTTCAAATATGAGTCAACTTTATGTGACAAACCCACCATGGATTTGTCTTGGGGCAAGGGTGACCCGCCCCATGGAACTCGTCTCATGGGGTATTACCCACCACTGGCATGCCCACAAGCTTGCGGAAGTGTATCATGATATGACACGAGGAAACAAGTGACAAGGGGCTAAAAAATGAGGGCCCCTCTTGAGCGCCTGAAGTTTTATTGCACGAAGGCACGAAAGCTTTACAAGAGTGCCAAAGGGCGAGAGGGACTTGGTTTCATGGGTGAGGATGCCGGTATCAACACGTGACGCACTTGGCTCAACACTTTGGGGTGAGGGACTTGCTCAAGTGGCTCATATCCCTCATATTAGGTGCTCCCATCGTCCCTCGAAGGTCGAAGCGAAAGAAAATGGATGGTATGACATGTTGGGATTGCGCCTTCTGCGCAAGGAGACATGCCACCTCCATGTGACGGTGCTATGGCCTCTTTTTCAAGAAGATAGTTCGAAGTGCTGAAGTGAAGATCTAAGCAACTAAGGCCCAACTCTTTTCAAGGGGAGGTGCATCCTCAAAGCACATCTCTTGGAAGATGAGGCATGTGGCCACTCCGTGGTGGTCAAATGTTGCCTCACATAGGTGGGGAGATGTGGCCACTCTAGCGTGGTCAAATGCTCTCTCCTACCTTGACTGCGGATTGACAGATCTGGCCAAATAGGGCTATCACCCGCAAGGTGCCACTTCATGGGCCCTTGCCTTCATGGCGTGGCATGCTCCTTGTTGAGCTTCCCGCCTTGCCTCCAAGTCCAATGGCAGCTTCTGCACACTCATCCTGCCAGTACCAAGTGTTAGGGCAAGTGCACACGACTTGGCTTAGTTGGGTTACCCTCCACTTTGTGCTTGTAAATATGGTCAATAGGTGGACGGATTGAAGTGCACAATAAAATCTATCTTCCTAGTCAGTATGCTCGGGCCACTCCACACTTGTAAATTAAGTCAGTGGGTGGTACCTTAACTGTAGTCTGAAAAGATTATGTCCCACACTTGTAATCGAGTCAATGGGCATGGCACCTAGCGGGTAGACCCTGTTCGACTTGATAGCGAGTTGGTAAAGATCCTTGAAGTTTTTGAAGTCAAGCAATCTAGTGGGTAGACACTGACCATCTAGATAGTGAGGTGTGTTAAGACCCCGAAATTTTGTAGTCCTTATATTGCCACCGCTTGGGTTGAGTTATGCTTATTGGGGACTCAAGGAGGACATTGAGTTCAAGGGGGGGTGTGTATGAGGGATATGAGCCGCTTGAGCTAGTCCCTCACCCCACGGTGTTGATACTACTACCCTCATCCGTAAAACGAAGTCTCTCTCGCCCTTTGGCGCTCTTGTAAAGCTTTCGTGCCTTCGTACCATCGTGCAATATAACTTTGGGCCCTCAAATTTTTAGCCCCTTGTCACTTGTTTCCTCGTGTCGTGTCGTGATACACTCACGCAAGCTTGTGGGCACGTTGAGTGGTGGGTAATACCCCATGAGGCGGGTTCCACAGCGCAGGTCACCCCTGCCCCAAGACAGCATGGCAGGTTCGTCACACTATCATTAATGCATTTGGCCACATTTTTAATGAATCATCAAATAGCAAGTCTACCATTACATTCTATATTTTGCCCAATGTAATGTTTGATCTTTTCAATCTTCTTGGTGTAATGTTTTCATTTTAGATTCTATTATATATACCTTATTTTTTGAAAGTATGGAACATTTAAGGGTCATGTATATTTTACCCAAAGGTGGTGAATCATACTTCATACTTACGGACACATTTACGTGCAAAACTATATGGAAATAAAAAGTATGATTCCCATATAGTCAAACTTACCAAAGCCATGATCAAATAAACTCCCACATCCTTGATCATCATAGAAAATAGTTCAAATACAATCTTCTTAGGGGTGATGAATACTAAAAGCCCTATCCTAAACTAGAAGCATTTTGTCACATAGCTTTGTTATATGCATACCGTTAAAATTTTTTCCAAGAGCTTTAGGGATAAACTTGTATATACAAGAGATTGGAGAAAAAATACCCCTTTAAGATAGTTGACTTCCCAAAGTTAAAGCTACTACAATCAATGTCCACACAAAAAAATTGTCTAAAATAGTACTAGGGGAGCCTTCTACTTAAGAGAGAGGCCTCCTACATTCTATTAAGCCTTGGAGTCAATCATCTTTCTCAACAAATCAAGCCCCTTATGTTTTATTTCTTGGTGTGGATTAAACCTCTTGTTTTTACCCTCGAACATATTAGTAACATTGTATGTTTCATGTGAATAAGATCAAAGCCCTTGTTGTTACCTTGGAGAATCTTAATAACATGAAATGAAGGAAGTAGATTGTCTTGAAAAGCAATGTTGATAGCAAGAATGTCAACATCTTTGGTTATGTAAATATCAACCTTGTATGATGGGTTTTGTCTTGAGGCATGAGCAATAGTTTATCCCCATTAAGGTATCTACGTGAAGCTTCTTGCCATACATGTTAAAAGAAGAAGTTTAGAAATAACAAAGCTTACTTAAACATTTAAGATGCTTGTTGAACTAGATGGTCAACCAATGCACATTGCCCAAAATATATAAACCAAATCTAAAAATTTTCTACTTGAGCTTTGATTGATAAGCTTGAGTCTCTCTAAAAGACATATCCACAGGTAAGTTGAGAAATAGCCCAAATGATCAATTTGAATAACCTAATATATTGAAATCCGAATAGGCATATCATGGGGCCAAATAATGAGGATCGAGGCTATTATGAGCAAATACTTCATCCTCTATAGTTACAAGTCTATTAAGAAAAATTTCAAAACATTGTTCTAGGATGATCTCATGTTGATTAATGTTGTCTAGATTGGTGATTCTATTCGTTACACTTTGGAGTATATCAACGTTTATGTATAAGCAAATAGATTTGTTATACACATAAAAATATTTCAAGTTTTATCAGCATTGAAAATTTTGACCATAATAACTCTCCTTGATACATACTTATTAACATGATCGGGGTTCATTAAAAAATTAATGAATATACTAGTACAATAATGTAAATTTATTATACTACCATGAAATGAAAATGCATGGCCCACAACTTATTCTCCTCCTAATATAAAACACCTATTGGCTCAAATGAGGCTCAATAGAGGGACATCTACATACATCTTATTGGTTCATGAGGTTTCAAATTTATCAAGCATGTAATCTACCTCACATATGGATCTCTCCACTTCCTACTCTCTCTCCCTATCCATTCCTACTCTCATTTTCATGAAAGTATGAGAGAAGAAAATACAGGAGATGCAAGCATGTACTTACAAATACCTTGTTGGGCGGTGTATTGGTTGGAAGCGGAGATTCTAAAAGCCACATGCCATGTCTATTCTTAGGGTTATGAATTTGTATCCATGTGCCATTTTATCTATTTGATGTTTCTTGTAATCATAAGAGTATTCTGAAGGCAATAATCAAATCATATGTTCTATGTGCAACTATGTTTTGTATGTCTAACTTTCCATACGTTCTCTTTTGAAGTGGATCTATGGATTCCTTGTTTATTATTAATTTTGAGTATTAATCCAGTAGTAAGCTTGATGGAGTTGAATATGTTTTGTAGTCTATGTTGGGTTTGAATGTGTGGATGCTCATTTGTACTTAATTACATATATATCTTCCTCTCTCGTTGTAAGGTGCCTCTTCTTGAAACTTTAGAGGGGTCCATTTCTAGTAGACAATTGAAATCTCATCAGTCCATGAACATTATCCGATCCTTTTTTGAAAATGTGGACTTAGCTAAGCATGTGAGTTCTAGTTCTACCTAATAAGGAATCATGAATTTTCATGCTAACAAAATTCTAATACTTATTTAAGAAAGGCCATTTGGAAACCAATTCAAGGTGAGAGTAGCTAACAATAGGTTTAGAGAGAGTGTGAAATGAGGGTGAGCTAAGTGCCAACCACTTTGCTGTAGCATAGTCACACATTCAGCTCCCTAAAGCAATGTTAGCTTGGGTTCTAATTTCCTACATAGGCGCTCATGATCTCTTAGCTCTAATCCTAGCAATGGAAGAAGCCACCTGACTAATTGGGTCCACCCGCCCATAGGATGGGGTCATTGGGACCCACTCTCCAACTTTCACCCACTCATCCAATGTTCTTTAGTTGTCTAATTGCTACCACACCATGTTTAACATACATGTTCCTTTATTGCATCCTTGGCATCGGTTCCTTAAACCAATACCCTTAATTAAACTAAGATGCACAAATAATCCTTCATTAATAAAAAAATAAATTGTATTATGATAATTGTTTTAAAAATTTGCATATCACATTGGCTAAAACAAACTGCTAATAATCTAGGATTCAACCTACTAGTCTATCGTTAGTCTTCTAGTTCAGAGTTAGGTATGCTTTTTGGGATCACGTCATGTCCTAGGAAGCCTAGTACCACAACTTAATGATAAAGCTTACAATGCACCCTTTTTTCATATGAAAATATAAATTTGAAAATACACTAAATACATGCATGGGGAGAGATAGAACCCAATGTTTGTGTTGTCTCTTAATTTGTCTTGTGTTCATCTCAATTTCTTTGTCTGTTATTGAGTTTGGATAAATTATCGTTAGTTATATGGTGGAAGATTCAACATTAGCAATGGAGCATGGTGTGGCAAGGTGGTGCTTGATATCTTATACCCTTTCATAACAGTTCCTCTAAGCTCCTTGCTTGCATGGTATGGTGTTAGAGTATGCTGTTGGTGTGGCTAGAGTAGAAGTGTGCATGTTATTATGAGGATGATGGTGTTAAGGTTCTCAAGGGTGCCCTTTTTATAGTTTTAGGGGGGGGGGGGGGGGGGGAGGGGTGCTTGATATCTTATACCCTTTCATAGCAGCTCCTCCAAGCTCCTTGCTTGCATGGTATGGTGTTAGAGTGTGCTGTTGGTGTGGCTAGAGTAGAGGGTGTGCATGTTATTATGAGGATGATGGTGTTAAGGTTCTCAAGGGTACCCTTTTTATAGTTTTAGGGGGGGGGGGGGGGAGGGGGAGGGGGGAAGGGCATGTTTTTGGCCTTAAATGCAAAGCACAAAAAAGGGAAACACTAAGCATAGTTTAAGCTTTAATGTAAGACAAACACTTTTGCTTTTTATGGAGGCCTAGCTTTTGTCTCCATTGAGTGTGGATCTTGCTCATCAAGACCATTCATTGAAAAATAGAATTAACATATTTATACATGAACAATAAGATTACCATAAGGTTTCTAGTTTAGGCTAGTTCATGCACAAATTTAAAGCTACTTCACATGCAAATCTAGTTAAGAGTCATGAAAGCTTATTATGTATTTGGGTGGAAAAATGGATGGGCTACATCCATCTTCTTTTGAGTAGTCCTTCCATTGCATCAAGTTTTTTGTGACGGTGCGATTGTGAAGATGTATGGTCTTAGAGGCTAGGATCCTACAAGGTTGCAAGTGAGGGACTCCTTGTTTGGGTTTTATAACTTGTTAATAATCTAGAAGATGATTAGGATCCCACATTTGGCTTCAACATGCTTACATGGAAAATATCATGATACTTAGAAGTATGTGTATTTAAACATTATATAATCTAGTAAGGTCCACAATATTGATGACTCCATTTCTTGTACTTCTCAAGTAGTATTGAACTCTTCTTAGAGCATCCTCATGGAGAAACCAAATTGTCTTGCTTGAAAACCCTTTTGGATCTCTATGGTTCATTAGCATATTGCTTTTAGCGATCTTGTGCATCCTTAATATCTTGGGTAATGGCATTAGTGTGCTCCTCTAGTTCTCCCAACATTGCTTTAGAAGCCACCACCTTAAAGTAAGATCAAAGAAGTTTTGAGGAGATAAACATCTTGACCATATAATTTCTTAACACATGAAATCTTTATGCAAGGTAAGTACTGAATCCACCTTTGTGATTCTCTCATGTACTAGACCCTTGTTGAGATGGCAAGCTCAACATGTGCAAACATTGATGATGTACTGCTTGGTTAGATGGGTCCGCAGTCCTCCTACACTTATCATGTTTGTGGTCATTATGACTTTTACATGGCCATTGACTTAGAAATTATTATATTTGGTTTATAACACCTATTTGTAGTTGGCATAGTTATAGCACTAGTTGATTAGTATAGTCTATTATACATTGTTTGACTTAGTTGGCCACATTCCTTTATGTTGTATCTTATTCATACTTTATGTACATTGAAAAGTGTGTGAATGAAAAAGAAGAAACCAACAAGAAAACGTTTTGGCCTCCATCTCTCTTTGTGTGTTGGTGAGTGAGCTTCTCCTTGTGTGTATTGTGTGTATTTAGTGCAGTAGCTTGAGTAACTCCCCCCACCATGCAATTTGTGAGATAGTACTAGAGTTGCACTAGTGATAGAGGTTGGTTTTGGAGACTGAAGTGAAGGAGAAGAAGTAAGGATTTGAGAAAGAAATGGGTAAGAAGCTCTCCCATTCTCTCCCTCTTTCCCTTGGGTACTGCTTTGGGAGGCATTGGAAGTAGGGCGAAGCAAAAATCTCACATTGTTGTGAGATTTGGTGTGAGGCATCGAATAGTGCCTATGGAGGCACGAAAAGCAGGGGCAGAAAAAAAAGCTGAGAGTGTTTCAAGCATCGTCGTAGATTTGAAAGGTTGCATGGACAATAGTTTTAAGGTATACTACAGTTTTGGTTGTGTCGATCAAAAGTGGGTGCACAAGTTACATAGTTTGAATCTGTAAGTTTTGAGGTGTTTGCTAAGGAGCAAACATAAGTTTTATCAATGACCAAGCTGCAAATTACATGTACTCTTGAGTAGTCAGTGAAAAATGTTGCTTGGTGTATTGTGCACATTTTGTGAAGGGTTATAGAAGGCTTGCTTGCTGTTTAGTACTCATTTTTGTCATTATGGTTGAGAATAGTGAAAATCCTATTATTGAGAAGCTCGACAAGTATAGCTATCCATCATGGAAGTACCATGTGATAAACTTCCTTATTGAAAAACACCTTTATGAGTTTGTTTCAGATGAAGAAAATGAACTAGAGCTTAGAAATCATGCAATTGCTGAAGAATTTAACATGTGAAAATAATGGAATGTAAAAGATAAAAATGTAATGTATTGGCTATCTGTAATCATTGATAGTACTATGTTTGTGGGAGCTCTCGCTCAACTGCCAAGACCCACAGACCGCTTATTGTTTCAAGCATTCCAAGCCGAGCACTAATAGCTACCTCTCACATAGCTGACACGCCATCCATATCTACGGGTGTAGTGAGCTTAACTCCATGCCGATCGAGTTACCTCCTCTCCCACGCACTCCGGTAGCTCCACGATGCAAGTGCAAGCTTCAAGCACGCTCCATCCTCAAGCTCCACACTCCAAGCTCCATTGCCGCGAGAAAGTCAAGAGAAGGGAAGAGAAGAGAAGAAGAGAGGAGAAGATGGTGAGCTTCTCCTCCTCGGTCCCTGACCCTCACACACTCACTCCCTCACACTCTCACACTCTATCTCTCAAGCACAAGCTCAAGCAAGCAAGAAGAAGAAGAAGAAGAAGAGGAGAGCCACTTTTGGCCACATACAAGAATGAGCTTCTCATTCACTTTTCAACTTTATATACAAAACCCTAAATCCCTTTTGGGCGGTCATCTCCTTATCCCCTTTTTTATATGGCCGGCCATGGCCTAGGCCCTTTTTTCCATTGTCCTCCTATCTTCTTAGCTTTCTTTCCACCGCCCGTTTACATTTACAAATTGCACGGGTGAGAGCTCGGCACTCAAAATAAATCATGGTGCGCCTTCCACTTTTTTACAATAGTATAGACTCGCGCTTTTTCTCATGCACCTTTTTCCTTGATTTAGGACTTTTCTGTACTTCTTGTGTTTCGAGATTCTTCTTGGCGCGCCTTCGTCTTCTCTTTCACTTTTGCCTTGGCCTTGTCTTCTGTTTTAGATTTTCTAGCTTTTCCACCTTGTTCATTTGAGGGTTAACATTACCCCCCTCCTAGACGAGTTCCAATCCCATGACACTCACCATCGTAAGTAGCCGGCTTTGGCATGCACCAAAGATGTGGGACATCTGTGGTTGCCGTGGAGGTGTGTTGGTGGTGGTGTAGAGGAAGGTTGTTGGGGGCACATTGTTGGCTTGGGTGGTTGTTGGTGGGGTTTTTGGAGTTGGTGATAGGGCTGTTTTTTGTTGGGGATTGCACTCATGGCTGGCACATGTATTGGTTTTTGGGGATTCTGCACATGACGATTCTTGGCGGGCTTGCGGGATGATAAAGGATAAGAATTTAGAGGTGAGTGTTGATGAAGAGCGAACGACACTTTCGTTGGAGTCTTCAATACTTGCAATTGAAAACCTTTCGTATGTGGTCTCTCCCTCGAGGTAGTGCTAGTTTTCTTAATCGTGCACAAGATATAGTTCAATTAGTTTGGGAGACAAGTCGAACTCTAAGTAAGCTGAGAGTGTTGTCCTGCACTTGAGGACCCAAACTGTGTACATATTTTGGTGTAGATATTACGTGAGTACTCGTGCATACTTAGATATTACGTAGTTAGAAGATTGCGGGCTGGTTCCTCGTAATAACATGTGGAGGAAGCAAAGTTGTCCGTGTTGAGGAGAAGTACACATGAAGGTGTATGAGACATCCTTTGCGTTGTGACAGCACGATGTAGCATAATCAAACACATTGACAACGAACTTTCGGTAGCGGGTAGCTAGTGGGCGCGACGAGTACGGTGTACTTTTCATGGCCATTCATGCGGTGCTTACCACGATCGATTGCAATGGTATTAAGGTGGAGTGCAAAAAGGAATCATGCAAATGGGTTAGGGTGATAGGTCTAACCATAGGCGAGACAAGCTCCCTAGGTATGTCCTGCACTTGATGTGCCCTAAACAACTGTGGGGGATGTGTAGAGGGCTAAGGAACTAGGGATGGAGCTAGCCGACTAAGATCACTAGGCGTACCTAACTTGAGGACCCCTAGGTGTCATGCTATGATTGTGAGTGCTTCTTTTGTTTTGTTTTATTTTCTTTTTTGTTTTCTTCTTTCCTTTTCTTTCCCACTTTTTTTTAAAAATTTAATAAGAATAACATGAGTACAACCATTGCAATACGTTGAGGCTATCAGCCTTTCAATTGGGTTGGAAAAGGTCGAGATTCAAAGGCTACGAGGCTGGATATTACAGTGACGATTGCGTCCTAGCCTCATTGCTAGAGGGACAATTGTTGAGATGGGGAGAGACACTGGAGATTTTGCAAAACCTCTTTGTAATGTGCGATGTTGGTACAATTGAGGTAACCCAAAAAAGGAAAAAGTAGACACTGTGATCACGCTATGGGCCACGCGATGTGGACGATTGCAAGGGTGATTTTCGCTTCCGATGGTGAGACTGCTGTCATGGCTCTTGTGAGGTTGGTGGTCTGTCATGGCTCTTGTGAGGTTGGTGGTCTTGCGGTGACTTGGGTGTTGAACACTTTCATACAAACACATGTGTTGTCCTGCATCCACTTGATGCTTCGTGAGAGTATATGTAAATTACATGCATCAATTATGATGACCAGATGCAACAAAAAAATACATTACTCCATCTAAATCCTATGGTGTTGATTGCGATGCATCTCATTTGAGCTTGTTAAAGACGTGCCATGCATTAGTAGTAAGAAAGGTTTGTAGAATTGGGGGAGGCTTGCCCCTTTAACCACTTAAAACAAAAAGTTGTGGCAGGATGGCATTTGGCAAAGCAGCTCATACAACATAGGGCCTACTCGATTTGTATGAGGTGGGGTGAATTTGGATGGTCAGGCGATTGGGGTTGTGCCGCCGGTGGGTTCTTGGCAGACTGGGCAGGGAAGACGTCGGATGGGATCCAAAAAGGTATAGTCCCTGGCCGCCTCGGTCTCAAGAATGCCTCGAAGCAATTCATCAAATTCCTCCTTGAATCGAGCTTCCTTCTCCTCCTTTGAGTACCTAGTGCTTGAGCTTCTAGGGAGGGCCTGTTGAGATATCGAGCTCCACTCGTGATACGCTAGGGTGGCCGTTGTGTATTTATGTCACCGACTTGTCAGTTGCAGATGCGATTGGTACACTGCCCATGAATAATAGCTATGACGGCTATCCTTATCTACTCTAGTTCGTGGCTCAGTTAGTATGCCACCTTAGTTAGTTGAGTTTGGTTTGAGACCCATATATAGGGTTCTTCTATTTCTATGTACGAGAGTTCTTTTTGGCTTACACAACTAAGAAGAGGAAAACTGTTTTCAGCCTCCACCCTTGTGTGTATTCCCCCATTGTGCAAGCAAGAAAGCTACAAGTGAGACTCCTTCCTTCTCTCCCACAATCTTGACATGGTATCAGAGCCTTGTTCGTGGTAAGGAGCTCAAGAAAGCAAGCCAAGCTCGCGGTGTTCTGGTAAGAGGAGCAGTGTTGCTTTCATTTTTTGTTTTGGGAGCAGATCTCTGTAGGTAGCACAGCCGAAAATTGCAAGAGTGCATTGTCTCAGGTTGAGACGCCCTTTGCGGTGAAGCAAGAGGGCAGTATATGCTGCGAAAAGAGGCTTTAGCTCTCGGCGACCCTGTTTTTTTGATTTGAGGCCGTTTCGGGGCCTGTTTTGGAGGCGGAAGTTTTCTGCACGCACTCAGGAAAAGGCCCAATTTTATGCTGTGCGACCACTGTTCTACAGGTCGGTGAAAAGTTACCACAGAAATTGCATCGTATGCTTATGTACAGAGACATTGGGAGTTACAGAATCATCCTTGGTTCCTGTTTATGTAAAATCGTCACTAGGAAGTGACTGTGTGGTCAAATACCACTTTTGCCAGTTTTGTAGATTTGCCCTTGTGAGGGTGAAGCTGTGTTTTTTGCAGTGACAGAATTTTTTGCAGTGTTCTGTAATGGCGTCTGATTCTCTTTCACATATTGTAACTGAAAAGCTTGACAAGAACAACTTCCAAGCATGGAAGTTTAGAATGACGAATTTCCTTATGGGAAAAGGATATTGGGAATTTGTTGCAGGAAATGAAGAAGAACCAGTTCTTCCTGATGTTTCCAATTAACAGCAAATGCAGGCATTCAAAGCATGGCATGAGAGAGCCAGGAAAGTTATGTACTGGCTGTCTATCAGTATTTCAGACTCTATGATTGTGCATATTCAGGATGCAAGTACGCCAAAGGAGGCATGGGATACTTTGTCAAAAATGTATAGCACAAATACGCAAGCCAGGAAAATGCAGCTCAAGCAAGAGTTGCATAATGTACAAAGAGAAAATATGAGCATCAATGACTACCACATGAAGGCGAAGAAGATTGCAGATGCACTTGCTTCCATTGGGTCACCAGTGGAAGATGATGATTTAGTTTTCGTGACCTTGAATGGTCTAGGAAAGGATTATGCACAGTTCCGAACATCCATTTCCGTCCGTGAAAGATTTGCTGATTTTGAGGAGTTGATTGCTCTTCTAATTTCTGAGGAGTAGAGAAATGGTGGTGCATCTTCTTCAGGAGGAACTTCAAAAGAAGCTGTCTTCTACTCAAATGCTGGAAGAGATAGAGGCAGAGGTAGAGGAGGCCGATTTGGAGGCCGTGGTAGAAATCAGAATATACAGCAAACTCAAGAAAACCAGTCCTATGGAGGAGGACGTGGTAACTCTAGAGGCAGGGGGAGCCAAAGAGGTCGTGGTGGATGGCAAAGAGGCCAAAATGCAAACAGTAATGTTGAATGCTACTACTGTGGTAAAATGGGTCCTATGGCTAAAGACTGCTATAAAAAGCAGAATGACATCATGAATGGAAAACTACAACAAGGGAATTATGCATCTTCTAGTAGACAGGGAAATGAGCATTTGTTTATGGTACAGTAGATGAACAATTCTGTGACAAGTGCAGAAGAAAGCAACGATGTGTGGTATGTTGACTCAGGTGCATCAAACCACATGACAGGTCATGCAGAATGGATGGAGGATGCAAGGAAAATGGAAGAACCAGGATTTGTGGAGACTGGTGATGATACTGCACATCCTATTATGCAGATTGGAAAAATTCCTTTGTCTATGCAGGATGGGAAAAAGAAATACCTGTCCGATGTATTTCATGTCCCGAATATCACCAAGAATCTGGTTTCTGTTGGTCAAATGGTTGAGCAGGGCTTGCAGGTCAGATTTAATCCTCATGGATGCTTTGTTGAGGATATGAAAAATAAAGGTCGCTTGATAGCAAAAGGAAAGAAGAAGGGCAGAATGTTTACGTTGGATGCAGACATGTCTGAATTGAGTGCAACAATGTTTGCACATGGGACCGGTGTAGTTGCAGATATTGATATCTGACATAAACGCATTGGTCATGTTAATGTACAACGACTTAAATTAATGCAGGCCCAAAATATTGTTGCAGGATTGCCTAAATTCAAGGTTGCAGAAATGCATAAGGTATGTGAAGCCTGCCAATTTGGAAAACAGGCAAGGAAACCATTTCCTAGACATGTTCAAGAGAGTGAGAAGCCATTGGAATTAATCCACTCTGATGTGTGGACTACTAAAGCTGCATCTCTTGGAGGCTATCATTATTTTGTCACTTTTATTGATGACTATAGAAAAAAAGTTTGGGTGTATTTTATGAAAAAGAAAAGTGAAGTTTTTGGGCATTTCAAAACTCTTAAAGCTATGGTTGAAAAAGAAACAGGCCTGCAAATAAAATGCCTAAGGTCAGATGGAGGGGGAGAGTACCTCTCAAATGAGTTTGCAAGGTTCTTGCAGGAGCATGGCATAAAGCAGCAATATTCATGCAGACATATCCCACAACAAAATGGAATTGCAGAAAGGAGAAACAGGCATATTGGAGAGGTATCTCGTGCCATGCTCAATGAAAAAGACATGCCAGATTTTTATTGGGCTGAGGCAGTTGCTACAACAGTCTACATAATGAACAGAACTCCCACTGCAGCAATACATGGGATGACTCCAGAGGAGAGGTATACTGGTAGGAAACCAGATATTTCTCATTTGAAAATTTTTGGTTGCATTGCCTATGTACATGTGCCAGATGAGTTGAGATCCAAGTTGGATCCAAAAGCTGAGAAGTGCATCTTTATTGGTTACTCTCTGCAGCAGAAAGGGTATAGATGCTATAACCCTTCTACTCGTAAGTTTACAGTGAGCAGAGATGTTGTTTTTGATGAGATGAGTAGCTAGTATAAACCAGTAAATGTGATTGATGATGTAGATGCACAAAATGGTAATGCTGCACAGAATTCACAGCAGCAATCACAAAATATTAGTGGACCTGGAGTGTCCTCTAGCAGTGGTTCATATTCTTCGCCATGGACAAGTAGATTGAGATCAGGAGAATCTCCTCAAAACAATGCAGATAGTGGTATGCAAGTTTCACGAAAAGGAAAAGAGAAGGTAGATCAGCCCATATTTGATGTGAATACAGGTCGCTCTTATGTGGATGGTGAATCCAGTGGCTCAGAACAGAGCATTGATGATGAGTTGGGTATTCCTTCTATCGTTACACCTGGAGTAAAGAAGACCAGGGATGTTTTGAGAGCACCTGGGAGTGAACCTATTTTGTGCAGGTCTACGAGAGCTAGGTATCCTGTGGATAGGCTGAAATATGATGGATTTACAGCCATTCACTATGCATATATGGTCAAAGTGATACAGGAACCAGAACCCACTTCTTTTGAGCAAGCCATGGGAAAAGAAAAATGGGAGAAAGCCATGGATGAAGAAATGGATGCCTTGGAAGCAAATGCTACATGGGAGTTGGTACCTTTGTCTAAAGGTAAGAATGCAATTGGCTGTAAGTGGGTTTATAAGGTGAAGCACAATGCAGATGGTTTTGTGAACAGATACAAGGCAAGATTGGTAGTCAAGGGGTATGCACAAACATATGGCATTGACTATGAAGAAACATTCAGTCCGGTTGCAAGGATGGCAACCGTAAGAGCAGTCATTGCTATGGCTGCATCAAAGGGATGGTCTTTACATCAGATGGATGTAAAGAATGCCTTCTTGCATGGTGATTTGCAAGAAGAGGTCTATATGGAGCAACCACCAAGTTATGTGCATGCTGTTCATCCTGAGTTTGTTTGCAGGTTGAAGAAAGCCTTGTATGGCTTGAAGCAAGCACCTAGAGCATGGTCTAACAAGATAGGACAGTATCTTGTCACTATTGGCTTTCAAATTTCCAAGGTAGATTTCTCGCTTTATGTGAGAAAAACAGAGAAAGGTATTATGCTACTTGTCATTTATGTTGATGATTTGATTATGACAGGTGACAGTGATGAAGATATCCTTCATGTGAAAATGCTATTGAAGCAGAAGTTTGAGATGAAGGATTTGGGAGAGCTGCGTTATTTCTTGGGCATTGAGGTGATTAGATCACCAAGTGGGATACAGCTCTTGCAGAGGCAGTATGGATTGGACATGCTGTCCAAATATGGGATGACAGGCTGTAAGCCTATTTCAGTTCCTTTGGAGCAGAATGTGAAGCTGAGCGCAGATGCAGGTGAGCTTCTGGAAGACCCTACTATGTACAGACGCATAGTAGGAAGCTTGATTTATATGACTATTACCAGGCCAGATTTGAGCTATGCTGTTGGATTGGTAAGTCAGTTTATGCAGGCTCCAAGGAAACCGCATTTGGATGCGGCTAGACGCATACTCAAGTATGTGAAGTCCACATTGCAGTATGGACTATTTTATGAGACTGGGGTTCAGATACAGTTGCATGGATACACTGATGCTAATTGGGCTGGTAGCATTTCTGATAGACGATCTACTAGTGGATATGTGTTCTCTTTTGGGAGTGTTGCAGTCACTTGGAGCAGCAAGAAACAGCCTACAGTTGCTTTATCCAGCACAGAGGCTGAGTACAGGGGCGCAACAATGGCTGCATGTGAGGTAGCTTGGTTGCATAAGCTACTTTATGATATGCATCAGTCTACAGATGGGCCAGTTGTAATTTATTGTGACAACATGAGTAGTATACACTTGGCAAATAACCCAGTCTATCATGCTAGAACAAAGCACATTGAGGTGCACTATCACTATGTGCGGGAGAGGGTTTTACTAGGTCTTATTGATCTAGTTTATGTCAGCACAGAGGATCAGGTAGCTGACATATTCACGAAGGCATTGGGCGTAGAGAAGCTGCGCAAGTTCAGAGACCTACTTGGTGTGCAGGAATTGGGATTGAGCTCGAGGGGGAGTGTTGAGATATCGAGCTCCACTCGTGATACGCCAGGGTGACCGTTGTGTATTTATGTCACCGACTTGTCAGTTGCAGATGCGGTTGGTACACCGCCCATGAATAATAGCTAGATGACAGCTATCCTTATCTACTTTAGTTCGTGGCTCAGTTAGTATGCCACCTTAGTTAGTTGAGTTTGGTTTGAGACCCATATATAGGGTTCTTCTATTTCTATGTACGAGAGTTCTTTTTGGCTTACACAACTAAGAAGAGGAAAACTGTTTTCAGCCTCCACCCTTGTGTGTATGCCCCCATTATGCAAGCAAGAAAGCTACAAGTGAGACTCCTTCCTTCTCTCCCACAATCTTGACAGGGCCCACACGGTCGGGGTTGCCACTCCCGGGGCATTCCCCTGAGCTTCTGTTTTCCTGGCTTGGGAAGTTTTTGGCCTGTGTCCGGGGCAGTGTTGCTTGGGGCCTCGTTTCTTTGCATATCTTTTAAGGGTAGGCACATAGCATTTTGGTGGAGGAGCTTGTGCCGCATGCTCCCACCAATGGCGGATAGCGTCCTTGCAAGCTAGCTGCACTAGGTGCTCCATGATGGCTATTGTAGAGAAAATCTACAAAATGTGAATCAAGGTTAGGGTTTGAGATAGGATAGAATTATTTACATGAAAGGGATTAAACAGTGGATTATCAAGTGCATATGAGGAGGAGGGGCGAGGTGAGGCATGCAGTGTTTGTTGTAGAGGGACATCCCTCTGATGATGTTTGTCCTGCCTAGACTGCGGGGCGTATTCCAGCCATTAGCAGATCTTGGCTTATGCAAAGTTACATGGACTGGTCGTCATGGAGTGGAGCAGGGCTCGTCCCTGAAAGGATAGACCGAAAAGGGAAAAGGTGTATAGAAGGGGGCGGTGCCCCGTCTACGGCATCAGAGATTTTGGTCGGGGCTTCCTATGGCAGTAATGAGGGTTGCATGCCCTCCACCTGGAGGCGGGAATGGTCACACAACTTCTAAATGTGTGGTGAGAGGAGGACTTGAGGAGCTCAGCCTGTTTAACCCAATTGTTCTCCCTACGCTTGACTATCATTGCTTGTGTGTGTTGATATTATCTATATAGGGTCACAAATTTATTGTTTATTTATGTACATATTTACGAATCCATGTCACTTCATGAGGATAAAAACCCATTGTAGAACTTAGGATTGTATTGGAGTGTGGCACATGCATTCAGTACTCGTGGCATCTTACTCAATAACGATAGGTATTTTGCAACATCGAGTAGCATGGTACCTTGTCCGAGTCTACTGGCAACATGTAACTTCTCCTCAATGAGAATCGTATCAGCCCCCACAGAGTTCTCTTGGCTAGTTCCAACTAAGTCCGTACCCCGAATGGTAGTCAGCACTCGAAAGGAAGTTGGTGCCACATAGTTTGGGTCTCTTTGAGACTGCCATTTGGCCAATTGCTCCTCTGAGACATAATATGGGTTCCTAGTTCGGCCATTGCAATGCGGTTTTCAAACCAACGTTTTTCAAATTGACTTCGACCCTCTGATTGTCGCTTTAGTTTCTCTATCTCTAAGAGATTTGGTTGGCAGAGCACATCATTGAATGTTACAGTTAAGTGTAGTTTGTTGGCTTCCTCGTTAGAGGTGAGTCGCATGCGTTCATGCAGGAGCCTGTCGTAGTGCTCATCAAGATGTTCTTGCTCTTTCTAGGATAGGGAAAATGGCAAGTATTCTTCAAGCTGCTCCCTAGGGAATGCTCCCATGTCTGCAAGGATCTAGACACGTGTGAACACTTTGATCTTAGCATCCAACTCAGTTAAGCGTTTTGCGACACTTCTACGTTCAAGGAGGGCTTGCTCGGTTGCTATCTCATGCAAGGTTCGAGGAGTTTCCCTAGGCTTTAGCATAGCTGGGGGACTCAGGCCTAGATGAGCAAGATTGGTCAACGCTAGGATTGCTTACGCCCTTGGGGTTTCCATGTTTCTCCTGAGGCCTTGCTGCTATTGTGTCATGGTTCTCCTTGGATGTGACCGATATAGTCTTGTCACCCTGTTGTGACAGTGTTGTGTCCAGGTCAATGCAAGTTTATTATCGGTGGATTGAGTGTTGCAAGCAATGGTTGATGGTAATGGTTGCTTTGATTTTTCAGAGCACATGGATGTGTCTGAGGTTTCACCGATATTAGGAGAGATGGTAATGGGTTCCTTGGTGGATGGGCTTGATGTTTTATTCCTCAGCTCTTCGGTGCTCTTGGTCTCGATCTTATTGGTGTCTACCACCACTTGCAACTGCCATTGTTTCTGTTGTTTTGTCCTCTTTTTCTTGGGCAATTGCGGTGTCTCCTTTAAGGACTTAGGACCCTGAACCAGGTCGATCGTTGATGTGCTTGGTTGGGGCTTAACACTCTCTTTCTCTAGTGTGCTCTCATGGAGCTTAGCTATGACTAGCTGAACAACCTCACTAGGTTGATAGGTCGGTTGTGAAAGGGATGAGAGGATCGAATGCATACATTCCCAAGACATTCGGGCATCAAGTAGGCTGCATACGGGCATCAAATAGCACAACAGGAATGGAATGTAAGCAACAAATGCTAATGCCAATGTTGCTGCCCTATTTTTAGCCTGTTATGACAGTTTATGACAGTCCCAAATCTGAAGAAATCAGCCTCGAATGATCAAGACTAATGCCCAAATCTTGAATAGCATTAAACATAAAGTCTAATAGATACCCTTGAGTACATAGCAACGCTTTGGATATCCATCTTGGCATTGTGCTGGCTCTCCATTGATACCTTTGTCTATAAGGCTGGGGCTTCTTTTGGTGTTCTACGATATTTGTAAGTCCAAAGCCCATCCTTGGCATTGTCTCTTGACCTTCTTGTTTCAAGCATGGCCTTGCTCACTGGTTCTCTCTGTTCAACATGCACTTGTACCAACTCCTTCAACGAGTCCTTGCCCTCATTACTAGGCTTGCCTGCTATGTCAGAATTTTCCTTATCTTTTCCTTGAGGTTTGATGAGGTCACCCTTACTAAAGGTCATGATTATCCTCACACCCGGTAGTGTCAAGTGCATCCTCTGTGCTACATAGTTGGCCTCACGCTTCATCGCCCTTTTGAAAGGTCCTTCGAGGAGGGTTTCCTTTCCACATTTAGCACTATAGACAAGCTTTCTGTTTCAATGGTTACAAGGATTTTGTGCTTCCCCATAAGTTCTTGGGAGTGTCCCCCATAAGGACTAAGAGTTGCCTTAGGTCGGCGTGAGCTATTGTTGGCCTAGTAGAGTCCATGCTTCATAGGTCAAGATATTAAAATCAGCTCCTTCGTCAATGAGAGCATTGACAAGTGCTCCCTTTTTGCAGTGAGTTTGACCCTAAGATAAGCAGGTGGTACTATGTCTTCGTCTTTCAAGTCTTGGCTTGTAAATTCAAGCCTTCTGATATATGCCCTTGAGTCCCCAATTAGATGACCAAATGTGGATTCTCCGCTGATGTCTTGGGTCGTCTGTGCAGTGCCATTCAAGGTGCATCTATCATTAAGATTGCCATGTCTAGTCATCCTTGCAATTGTAGCTTGATGTTGTTCCATTCCGCTTTGACTAGATACAGTTCGAACGCAATCTATACATATTTTTGTGGTGTGGCCTTTTTGCTCTTGTTGGCTAGGTTGGCCCATTGAGGTTCTAGGGTCTGTGTTTGTCGCATTTTCTCTCCAACCTACTTGGGGAAGGTGCGGAGGGGGTAGAGCCCCCTCTGCGGGGGTCCAGGGGAGGCAATCCCCTCGGCCCGCAAGGCCATTACAGTAAATGCCATACGTGATTTGAAGGACCGTTTATAGCTAAGTTTTGAACTACTTGCTGTAGATTTTAGCCCAGTGATAGATCTGTGATGTGGTTTTGACTCTATATGGTCTCTTGGTCAGTTTCAAGGTCTATAGGTTAAAATTTGAAAAAATCCAAATTCAGCCCAACAGGTCCAAATTGCAGGGGCCGAATGCCCGATTCGACCCGTCTGAATGGTCGAGGGCCAAATGAAAAAGGGTCAAATGTAACTGGGCTGAATGTCAAATTTGGCCAGTCATCCGAGTGCGAGTGGGCCGAGTTAAGTGGGCGAGTGGACTGAGTCAGATAGGCCGAGTCAAGTGAGCCGAGGGCCAAATGCTGAATTCGGTCGGGTCGAATGTCAGCTCGTCGAAGTGGGATTGGGCCAAGTTGACAGGGCCGAGGGCCGAATTTTGAAGTTGGTCCAAATGCTCGGACGGGCTGAGTGAAGGGTGTCCGAGTGTAGTTGGTTGAGGGCCAAATGGCCGAGTGGTCTGAGGGTCGAATGGCCAAGTGGTCCGAGGGCCAATTTTGGGACTCGGCCTAGAATCGCCGTCACTCGGATGTGGGCCGAGTGTGACGCGATTTTTGTCGGACTTCAAAGAATTTGTCACGTCGAGCAATCGAGGCCTTCCTACCTACTGAGCACCTCCAAATCTAAGATACTCATGTAGAGGAAGGTGTGGAATTACTTGGGCTGAGCAAATAACTCCTAGATGACCAGATCAAAGCATGTCCATGCGATGAAGCTCTCTCCCTCTCTCCTGCTCTCTTGAAACCCTGCAATGCAAAATGTGGCCTTTTTTGCCACTCCTGGCCCCTTATCACCCTGCCCAGGCTTGTACTCACCTTAGTCTTGCTCCCTTCACAAACATTTAACCCAAAATTTTATTTTTTTCCCTTCTTTTCCTTGTTTCAGCCTGTTATACAGCAATAGAAAACCCTACTGTGTGCTCCAATGTTTTGCTCCTATCCTTCCTAAATGCAAGAAAAAATCATAAGGGAAATACCTACACTACTCCATCATGCTTTTCCAAGTCCAAAAACCAAAAACCAACTTGCTAAAGAGATTGAATACCTCTTCAAACTCCCTTGCTTCCTACCTATCTATCTCGAGCACCGGTTCGGGGAAAACCCTACTTCGATACTTCATTCAAAGCGTGCAAGCGCTCAAGGCTTAAATCTGTTGGTCCCAGCAATGGAACCAAAATGTGGGAGCTTTTGTTCAACCGCCAAGATCCACAGACCGCTTATTGCTTCAAGCGTTCCAAGCCGAGCACTAATGGCTACCTCTCACATAGCCGACGCACCATCCATATCTACAGGTGTAGTGAGCTTACCTCCATGCCGATCGAGTTACCTCCTCTCCTACGCACTCCAGTAGCTCCACGATCCAAGTGCAAGCTGCAAGCAAGCTCCATCCTCAAGCTCCATGCTCCAAGCTCCATTGCCGCGAGCAAGACAAGAGAAGATAAGAGAAGAGAAGAAGAGAGGAGAAGATGGAGAGCTTCTCCTCCCCGGTCCCTCACCCTCACACACTCACTCCCTCACACTCTCACACTCCCTCTCTCAAGCACAAGCTCAAGCAAGAAAGAAGAAGAAGAAGAAGAAGAAGAGGAGAGCCACTTTTGGCCACACACAAGAATGAGTTTCTCATTCACTTTTCAACTTTATATACAAAACCCTAAATCCCTTTTGGGCGGTCATCCCCTTATCCCCTTTTTTACATGGTCGATAGTGGCCTAGGTCCTTTTTCCCATTGTCCTCTTATCTGCCCATCTACCTTTACAAATTGCATGGGTGAGAGCCCGACGCTCTTTAAATTAAATCATGATGCGCTTGCGCTCTTTTACAAAAGTATTGACTTGCGCTTTTTCTTGTGCGCCTTTTTTCTTTATTTAGGAATTTTTTGCACTTCTTGTGTTTCCAAATTCTTCTTGGCACGCCTTTGTCTTTTGTTTCACTTTTGCCTTGGCCTTGTCTTCTGCTTTAGATTTTTTAGCTTCTCCACCTTGTTCGTTTGAGGGTTAACAGACCCCAAGTTTTGTGATTGGTTTTTGAGAAAGTAAGGCATGCCACACACACATTGAATGCCCATACATTTTTATTTCCACAATCCTAGAAAGGGTTTTCATCCTTTCCAGGGAGGAAGGGGAGGTAGGGATGAAAACTCAAAGGGAGTAATGGATGAAAACTCAAGGGGAGTAATGGATGAAAACTCAAAATAGGAATTGAATTCTAAAAGAAAAGAATGAAGGTATGGATTGATTGGTATGTGAATTCTTAATGTCTAGGTTTTTGTGGGTTATATTCCTCATTGTATGAGAGTTCTTATTTTCAAACACTGATCTTTCTAGTCATCTTACTTTTCGTGCAAGAGACACCCTTTAAAGAGAACTAATTGTGGGATGTTGTGTGGAGATAGGAACCTAAATGGCAGGATAACAGGATAAAGCCAACATGCTTCCCTTCTCGGAGGAGGGGCATAGAAGATATGGACTAGCCATGGAAATCTGGGCATTCAACCAATTGAAATATCCTTGCATCCACAATCTGGAAGGAGTGATGATAGCCAAAGAGGTAGTGGCACAGATGCTAGAACGATGCAACCTTACCAAGTACTTGGAAAAGGTGGGACAAGACATAGACCACAGTAAACGCACTGAATTCCTAAGGATCTTCGACATGGAAAGGAACATGGGCATAGTGGCCGTCAAGCAAGGCAAGACCTTTAGAAGTGTAGTGGTTCCCCTTAGTCCAGAAATTGTAGAGAAGGCGTTGGGGCTAGTAGAGAAGCTAAAAAGGAGACCCAAGAGGGATGTATATGGAATGCTAAGGATGGACAAAAGAAAAGTCTACACCAATGATGGAATAATCAACCTAGCCAATATCCCCGATCCCACCATTCTATTGAAGGATAAAATGATCCATACACTATTTTCAAGACAGAGATACAATGCCCTTATGAGTAGAATCGGTGTACCTGTGCTAGAAAGCCTTGCAGCCAACACCTTGGGATGAGGTGAATTAGAATTCCTACATCTGAAAAATAATACAGGCCTTAGCAAAGGTGCTAGCTGTAGCACCAAGGGTGGTAGGAGGAGAGTCTCCGGTTACGAGTGTAGAGTTTGAAAGAAAAAAACCTGCCTCCAAGACATCAACCATTAGTTTTAAGGGAGTATTGACAGCCATTATCTAGGAAGCTCTAGAGGAGGAGGAGAGAAAAGCGGTAGAGGAAACCCCGAAGCAATCGCCAATTCACCTAGAGCCATCACACCAATCCATGTAGAGCATTGCTCTCCCACCCTAGCAAGCCCGAACATCTTGATCTCAAAAAGAGAACATGAGGGAGAAGAAACCCATAAAGAACAGCAAGATAGCATGGCAAAAATCACTAATGAAAAGAAGAATGACCAAACACCTCAACTACATGAAGCCTCGAGTGAGGGGACAGTTAGTGAGCAGCAAGGCTCAGAACTCTTGAGCAAAGGGGGGAAAGAAGGAAGTTTACTCCCAAAATCCCCATTCAGAAGACCCACTCCACCATCATCAAGGAAAATAGAGAATTGCAAAGGGTGGAGAAGGATTCAAAGAGGTTATAAGAAGAGCGCAAAAAGAGGCAAGAAGAGGAGGAAGAAAGGTTGAGAAGACAAGAAGAAGGGGAGATTGCCCTTGCCATTCGGAGAGCAATGGAGCAACCCTTCCAATCTCAAGAAATGGCAATGATGAGCCCAGTAAGGATGAGGTGCCAAGCACAAGCATAGCAACAAAGGGAGCTTAGACTAGGAGTGGTAGTGGAAGGCAAGGGTAAAGCCCCATTACACCCAATCCCACCAATCTTGACTGTTGAGATGACAAGCTCAACACATGTGGATATTAATGATGGACTGCCTGGTTAGATGGGTCCATATGTCTACACTTAGCACGTTAGTGGGGCCATTATGACTCTCACATGGCCAACTGACTCATTAGTCAATGATGGACCGCCTGGTTAGATGTGTCCACACGTCTACACTTAGCACGTCAGTGGTCATTATGACTCTCACATGGCCACTGACTCATTACTTAATGATGGACCGCCTGGTTAGATGGGTCCACACGTCTACACTTAGCACGTCAGTGGTCATTATGACTCTCACATGGCCACTGACTCATTACTTATTATATTTAGGTTGTTACACCTATTTACAGCTAGCATAGTTATAGCGCCAGTCGACTAGTGTAGTCAGTTATGCATTGCTTGACTTCGTAGGCCACTTTCTTTATGTTGTATCTTATCTATACTTTGTGTACATTGTAAAGAGTGTGGAAGAAGAAGAAGAAACCAGCAAGAAAACGTTTTGGCCTCCATCTCTCTTCTTGTCTCTTGAGTGAGCTTCTCCTTGTGCATTCTGTGTGTGTTCAGCGCAGCATCTTGAGCAAGTTCCCCACCACGTGATTCTTGACATGGTATCAGAGCCACGCCACTGAGAGAGGCTGATTTCGAAGGCTGAAGTGAAGGAGAAGAAGCAAGGTTCGAGCAAGCAAGCCACGGGTAAGAAGCTCTCCCATCCTTCCACTCTTTCTCTTGGATAGTGCCTGTGGAGGCACCGCAAGCAAGGCCGAGCAAAAATATCAGATTGCAGTGAGATTTGGTGTGTGCGAAGAGCACTGTGTATTCTATAAACAAGCCCTTTAGGGCTTAACCACAGTTATTTTGGGTATCTGAGGCCGTTTCAGGCCCCGTTTTAGAGCCGCAAGGTTGTGGACAACAGTTTCAGGATACACTGTGATTTTGGCTGTTTTGACTGAAAGTGGGTGCGCAGGTTACATATTACAAATCTGTAATTCTTGAGGTGTTTGCAGGAAGCAAACATAAGGTTTATCTGCAAACAGGTTGTAGATTGCATGTATTATTGAGCAGACATTGAAAAAGGCTGTCTAATGTATTGTTGTGCACTACAGGTCGAGGGTTGTAGAAGATTTGCTTGCTGTTTGGTATTAGTTTTGTGATAATGGCAGAGAACAGTGGAAGCCCCATCATTGAGAAGCTCGACAAGAACAACTACCCTTCATGGAAGTTCCGTGTCACAAACTTCCTTATTGGAAAATGCCTCTACGAGTTTGTTTCAGCTAAAAATTATGAATATCAAGGGGAAAATATCCAATGTCAAAGGCGGCGGCTCGACCTAGGACGATTTTAAGCGTCAAAATGCTCTAAGGACGCCTGTGCAACACTTGCAAATTTTTAGTAATTTTTCCATGTGCTTGTGCGAGTCAGGGAAGCTACCGACCAGTCTAGGATGCCGAGACGAGCTCATAGAAATTTTCAGAACTGGATTCGGACACCGTATGCAAGAAGGGCTGGGAAAAGGGCCAAAAGGCCGGTCAAAATTAAGGAGGTGCCCAAAAGGAGAAGTGAAGGGGTGCCTTTGGGAAGGGGGCACCCCCCTAAAAAAAAATGAAATAGAGGGGGGGCGGTGCGCAGCAGGCATCGCGAAAAAACCCCCCCCCCCCCCCCCCCCCCCCCCCCCCAAATCGAGATCATGGCTGTCAAGCAAGCCATAGAGGCAAGCACAACAGGCAATTACATTCATTCCTCGCTTCACATCGCTCGGTCCCGTGCAAGATATGGCAGCATGTAGAGGGAGAGAGAAAATCAATCTTTCTCTCTCCTCCCTCTCTCTCCTCTAAGGGGGGATTCATGCGTGAAGAGAAAGGAAGAAGAAAGAATGGTGGAGGCTTGTCTGGCATCGATCGGATCGCTCCATGGGCTGGAAATGGTGACGTGTGATCGCCATGAGCATGAAGTGCTACTGATTTTCAGATTTGTAGCCATGGACATGAAACCCGAAACACGCAAATAAGCGGTAATTCAATTTTTTTCAAAGGAAATTTGAAATTTCATGGCTTTTGATTGATAAAATGTTGTTCATGTGGGCTAAAAATTGTTTGTGTTGCTATTTTCCATGAGTATTTGTTGATCATAATCAGAAAATCAGAAAAACATGCATCTTGTGGCCCAAAATAATACATTAAAACACGTAAAATATGGAAAATCAAGGGAAAATGATGTTTTTGAGCATAAAAATGGAAGAATAAATAGGAACACCAACTAAATTTTCATTTTTGTTGCAAGAAGGAACTAAGGGCCACAGCCCATAACCTATTTTGAATTTTCAGTAATAAAATAATGCAGAAAATAAGGAAAAATGCAATAAAAATAGAGAAAAAACACTAAAAATAGGGAAAAAATGCATTTCGGGTGCGAAAAATTAATGAAAAATAAGAACAATGTTTGTGAATGTTTGTGGGGACTGAAGCATGAGGATTTGCCTCAGTTCAGCCCCACCTTCTTGTTTTAGTGTGTCTTTTTCCGCTTTTTACACATAAAATGATGGCAAAATGCCTTATAAATCTATGCAACAATGCAACATTTGATCGATGGGAGGGTAGAGTCGCTAAAGTGTGTCTAAATGCTGAGTGAACCGATGAAAACTTGCTGGTTTTTGTTTGCATACCATATAGGTCGGTGAATAATTATAAAATAAGGGCCTAGTAGCATGAGGGTTTCCTCGGTGCTAGGTTCATGCAACGCCGCATAAGAACGGTAGCTGAAAACCATTAAAAGGATGTTTTCCACATGTGCACAATATTGATTTTATAATTGGTTGAGCACTTAGCATCCACAATATGCATAAACCATGGAAATATTTAAAGGTATCAGAAATCCTGGATGCACAGCAATTGCTTTAATTACCTTGACCCACGTTGAGTGAGAGACAAGACACCCTAAGCCATAGGCTAGTCGTGGGGTCTAGGGGAAAGAGAAGTAAGGAAAATGGTACATTCCTGTATATGATCAATGGGTACCTTGAGTGGATTTTGTACGAAATGTTTATATGTTGAGCGACGCACCGAGGGGCCAATCCCCAAGGCGTAGGAGAGTCGCAGAGGGGTGGCGGCACTCAGCCATTGGAGGATCCCCTATGTATTTGCTTCGTGCCATTAGGCAATATGTAAGGGACTCCCTTTGAGGAGTAGTGGGTGAGAGAAGAGTGGACTACAAGCGACGTAATACAAATGCAAGATGTCTAGGAAGGCAATGTATGTGTCATCAACACTCCTGGCCGCGAGGCCGTGGGGTTGTTGAGCGCATGAGATAGAGGTCCGGCTAGTGCACGAGCTAGTGCCGGCCCGTTCTAGGTCCTGTCAGTGGTGCGTCTGCTGGGAGCCGCTTAAAAGTGGCGGTCCTCGAATCCTGGTTGTCTAGGGACCAACTAGTAGTTTATGCCAAAGGATACTGTGATTGATCTGTTATTTACCGATAAGCATCGTCTAGCGGAAATCCAGAAGCAAGAGAGAGACGAAAGAGCTAGGCGACATGCTAAAATTTTTAGGAGATATTCCCCTAAGCGTAGCGGTGCTGAACCCTTACGAGGGAGTGGATCTAGTGGTCTTTGTGCCACAAGCAGTAAGTTAGGAGAAGGTGGAAGCTCTAATGCTCCCCTTCCTTCCATAAGCCAGTCTACATCAAGTGCGGGAGGTGCAACCCCACCGTCCCCTATTCCTAGTGCAAAACCAATTCTCGTCATGGCGCAGCCGATTGAAATTCCAGCAGGAACGATGGATTTGTCGGCTCTAGGTTACCCGCTACCCATTTTTAATGGGCTAGTTGAGGAAGATGCGGAACTCCACATTAGGGAGTTTCAAAAGCTGATGTTTAACTATCGCATCCAAGAAGAAGGACATTTAATGATGTTCTTCAACATGACTCTCAAAGGAAGAGCTGCCATATGGTATCATGGTTTAGAAGCCGGAACCATATTGAATATTGATTCATTTTATGGAGCTTTTCGAAGGGAGTTTGCCCCTGAAAGGGGTGGGCAATATTGGTTGCGTGTACTCAACGTGACCCGCTAAGAACCACACGAGGATATTCGTGCTTATGCGAAGAAAATAAAAGAGGTTTTCTGTAAGTTGGACACCTCTATTCCTATCCCCGCAGCTGCCCAATTGCAATATTTCCTACATGGTTTGGACTTTAACATCCAATTGCAGTTGAGTAGTGTCCCCTTGGGGGATATAGATACTGCCATTACACGAGCACAAGAGGTGGAATCCCGACTGCAAGCAGCCTATGCTTCTCGAGGCAATTCAAATATGGGTTTAGTATTGGGAAACAATATGGCGATGGCCAATGGCAGTAGTGGCCAAGGGATAGCGATGGCTAACCCTAATGGGAGAGGGAACATGATGTAGAATGTGCCTTTATTACCAGCTCCCCCTAGCATGTCGATGCCTACGGGCAGTCAAATGGCTCCAAATGGTGGAGGCCAGGCAGTCAATGCTAATACCATGTCTGTGGCTCAACAACCAGTGCCTAACCGAATTGTTAGGCCGATGGAATGACAACGTAATGACCAAGGCTATGAGTCGAGTGCTTCCAATGTTCTTGGCGAGGTTAAGGACATGATGAAGCATTATACCGACATGATTACAGAGCAGTATCGGCAAATAGCCGTTGATGTCAACTTCCTTAAAAAATAACAAAATTGGATAGGAAGTAGATACCCAGATGAGGGTGCACCTTCGAGGTTTAGCTGCAAATGGTGTGGTGGGCAACACTATCCAAGAAATTACCCAAATGTTAAGTGCGACATCTGTGGAAAATCTGGCCATTTAGCAGCTACTTGTTGGAGTAAGATCAGTTCCCTCCAGCGAGGTAGTCGGCAACCAGGGCCTGTTAATCATCGTGTGCAAGGAAATGATTCCCAGCGAGAAGACGGGCCTAAACAAATACTTCAACGACCAAAGACTACAATGGAGGAGCTATCCAGTGGTAGTGGGGTTAGTTTGATTGAGGCTGTACACGTTCATGATGCTGAAACCTCTAATTTACGAGCTGTTCTTACAAGAGGTCAAAAGGGTAGAGAAGCCGACAAGGATAAGCCTGTCGACGGAAACCCTAAACAAGGCGACAAAGGAATGCAAGTTTTGGATCCTGCCATGGAAGGGGGACCTTTGAAGCCTGTGGAAAGTAAAGGCGATAAGGAATCACCAAAGAAGAAGGTGAAAGTTAAAAAAGAGGCAATAAAGCCGGTTCAGCGACCTAAAGAGCGGATGGTTTGGCATAGAATCTAATTCGATTTGGCGAGCTCTCTTTGTGAAGTCAAGCCGCATGTGAATCTTTTGCAGTTGATTAAGCTTTCTCTGGGAGTACACAAGGAATTTAGAAAGATCCTCCGTACCGGTTATATCGTAGAACCTTTGGGTATTGCGCGAGTTGGTGATGACTGGTTCGAGCATGCTGAGAAGCATTGCCCAAGGGTTGCAGCCTATGTCGATGGGATATTAGTAGATTATGCCATTGTCGACACGGGATCATCTGTTAACATTATGAGTTCTGAACTAATGGAAAGGTTGGGTCTTGCGATCCAGAGAGATACCTCCACAATTCTCAGAATGGCAGACGATAGTTTGAGGCAGCCGGAAGGCTGCATTACTAAGGTCCATGTCACTGTTGCAAATGTAGAATGCCTGTTGGACTTTAGGATGATTCGTTTTGCAGGCCGTCCAAGTTACCAAGTATTACTTGGACGACCTTGGATCTTGCAAGCGGACTGCCAAGTAGATATACCCGCCGGTCGACTAATATTCGGCAGAGGTGCCCAGCGTGTGGTGGTCGATGCTTATCCTGAGTCCCCGCATAGTGAGAGAGCTCCTCTATCCTCTACAGAATTGGAGACATTAGAAGATTTATCTGCCAGTGAGATATCATCGAGTGATGAGTCCAAAGAGGGATCCACCATGGAAGACATCTATCAGATCACTTTGAATGAGCCGATAGAGGCCCAAGATCATATAAGAGATGCAGATGTTATCGAGCTAGACCTTGGTACGCCTGATGATTCGCGGCCAATCAAATTAGATTCTATGCTCAGCACAACAGAAAGGGAGGACTATGTGGCCTTGATTCAGGAATTCCGTGATATCTTTGCCTGGAGTTATGATGAGCTGAGAGGCATTCCTCCTAGTCTTGCTGTTCATACAATCCCGTTGAAAGAGGGCAGTCGTCCTGTACGACAGAAAGTAAGGCGTATGCCTTTCGAACTGAGGAATGGGCTGTTTGAAGAGTTACAGAAGCTTCGAAAAGCGGGTTTGATTTTTCCTGTGCAACACACGGAATGGTGTTCGCCAGTTCTGATCAGAAAGAAGAAAAATAATCAAATTCGATTATGTGTAGACTTTAGAGAGCTGAATAAGCAGATAGTTAAGGACTACTACCCGTTGCCATTTATTGACCAGATTTTGGATCAATTAGCGGGTAGGGAGATATATTCATTTATGGATTGCTTTGCAGGATATAACCAGATGGCAATTGCAGAAGAGGACAAGTTGAAAACAACTTTTATTACTGTCTTTGGTACTTTTGCGTACCATGTGATGGCCTTTGGTTTATGCAATGCGCCTGGTTCGTGGTAACGAACAGCAGATAAGACATTCAGTGACATATCCCCTGAAGAGTTGAAGGTATTTATTGATGACTTAGGGGCCGCCACCGTGAGAGAAAGGCAGTTGATAATTTTAAGAAAATGCTTTGAGCACTGTAGACAATTTTGCATCGCCCTAAACCCACGGAAGTGTGTTTTTGGAGTACCTTATGGGCTATTGCTGGGTCATGTGGTCAGTTCGGTAGGAATTGCGACAGATCCCGAGAAGGTCAAAGTTATAGTTGCCATGGTCCACCACGCACTCCGAAAGAAGTTCATAGCTTTCTATCTTCGGTTGGTTATTACCGTAGATTTATAAACGCCTTGGTAGAAAGAACGTTGCCGCTTACAAATTTATTGTCCTTTAGCTGTTTGTTTGTATGGGGTGACCCTTGTAAGGTAGCATTCGAGGATGTGAAACAGGAGCTAGCAAGAGCTCCCGTTTTAAAAGCACCTAAAAGAGGTGAGTTGTTCTATATATTCTCAGCAGCCACCATGTATAGTATCAACTGCTGTTTAGCCCAAATTTGGGAAGAGAAGTGGTATCATCCGATAGCCTTTGCTAGTCGGAAATTGGGCATTTCAGAGATCAATTATACCCACATGGAGAAGTTGTGTCTATCGATGGTCTTTGGGACCAAGGAATTCAGGCATTATATTCTCTATGAGAAAGTCGTCCTTTATACGAAGGCGGAGGGGCTTCGACTATTGATGAATAAGCTACAGCCGCCTGATCATCTAGCGAAGTGGTTAATCACTTTACCAAACCAAACTCATTTTTTTATAAAAAAACCCACAAAACCAAACAATCATAATCTTAAATCCCAATCAATCTAAACCCCCAACATCTCCATTTTTTTTCTTTGGTCACACATCGCATTTGTTTTCTTATTTCTTTTTTGTCAATGTGTTAGTGGTTTTTCCGTTTTCCTGTACGACAGGACGACTAGTCTTAGTCGGCCTTTTGTCAGTTTATCGTGGAATGTCTTGTGGACTTTGGGGAGTCGAAAGAATCTGTGGCTGAAGGTAGTGACATGGAGTTGTTATTTAAAATAGATACGGCATCTATTCCCTCCTGGTACGCTGCAATAACGCATTATTTATCAACGGGAGAGGCGGGATCTGAATTATCTAAAGCTGAGAGAAGGAAAATTAAGCAGCAAGCGTTAAAGTTTGCCTTGATCGCAGGCACATTATATCGGCAAGGGGTTGATGACATCTATCGCCGATGTGTGATGCCTGATGAGGTGCCATTCATTTTGGAAGAGTGCCATGATTCCGCTTGCGGCGGCCATTTTGCTGGATGGCTTACAGCACAAAAGGCTTTAAGAGCAGGTTATTGGTGGCCTGCCATCTTCCAGGATGCGTTTGCATATGTTAAGAGATGCGATATTTGTCAACGACATGATAGTCGAGAGAATAGGAAACGACCACTCACCCCTATTATAGCGATACTTCCATTTGAGAAGTGGGGAACAGACTTTGTGGGTCCTATTACTCCGTCGTCGACTACGCAAAAGAGGTATATCATTGTAGCAACTGACTACTTCACAAAGTGGTCAGAAACACGTGCAACAAGGAAAGATGATGCTAAAGAAACTGCTAGTTTCCTTTTAGAGCAGATAATATGCCATTTTGGTCCACCGAAAGAATTAGTATCGGACCGCGGAACCCATTTCCTGAATAAGGTGATCAAAAGCTTGACAGAGACTTGGAAAATCAAGCATAACAAGACAACCCCATATAACCCGCAAGCCAATGGGCAAGTTGAAAGCACCAACAAGCAGCTTGTGGGCATCCTATCCAAAATTGTGTCGGAAAAGAAACGGGATTGGGATAAAAAGTTATACGTGGCAGTGTGGGCCTACAATACGACCTTCAAAAGAGCCACTGGCCATACCCCATTCAAGTTAGTATATGGGGAGGAGTGTGTCTTGCCTTTAGAGATTGAGCTGCCGACTATTCGGTTTGCCATCAATCATTCTTTGAGTAATGAAGATGCACTTTTTGAGCGCTTGACGACACTGGCACATTTAGATGAGCTTAAGTTGCAGAGCTTATTGCACCAAGAAGTGGCGAAGCGCCGAATGAAGCAGCTACACGACCTCAAAGCTAAGAAATACACCTTCAAGAAAGGACAGCTTGTTCTGTATTATGACGCACGACGTGAATTATTTCCAGGCAAGCTAGAGCCCAAATGGGACGGGCCCTATAGGATCGTTAGAATAGGAAAGAATAAATCCACAGTCTTGTTAGCCGACCTTGAGGGGATAAAATTTAAAAATAAGATTAATCTTAATAAGATTAAACCTTATTATTTTTTATTGCACTAATACTATGATTGCCTTGCAGGTCTAGGCGAGACCGATCAAATATCTGCAAGGAAATCGTGATAGAGGTTGATGGGTCGTCTGATCCCTTATTTAGAACACCCATATTTAGAACAGAGGTATCATCAGGGAAAGCTCATTTGGTGGAGCAAAGGATACAAGGTGATTGAGCAAGAAGGCAGAATATTTATTTGGGAGATCAAGGTCTTCTACCATCACTGCCTACAAATTTTGACGAGCATCCCTGTTGAATTCAATGATGATGGAGGGATGGAGCCTACAGTCCACCCGTTGAATATGCTGAATTTCGATTACCATAATTACGAGTAGAGTTCCGGATGGTGGGATATGTAAACCCTTTATGGACGTACACCTTGTACTTTGATGGGGCGTCCAGGGGTCCATGCAAAAAAGGAAGTGTAGGGGTTGTCATCCGAGACCCCCAACGACGCATTGTCATGAAGTTAGCTGCTTATCTCGGGGTGAATTTTACCAATAATATGGCAGAATACAAAGCCCTGATTATGGGTTTGAATATTGCAAAGAAGGGTGGTATCCACCAGTTGTTGGTGAAAGGGGACTCTCAGTTGGTTTTAAATCAACTCAATGGGACGTACATGGTACGAAACCCCATCCTTTGCATGTACCATCATACTGCCATAGCCTTGCTAGACGAATTTGATAGAGTGTCTTTTCAGCTGATTCCACGAAATTGGAATCAGTTTGCCGATTCATTGGCTAATTTTGCGTATGAAGAAGACCTCTTCTTTAATTGTGGCCCTGGTCCCGATATATCTATTGACGATGAGACAGGACCTGGTCGTTTGTGGGGTATGCTTTCTGAACATGCCCTCTTTGGCAGACGATGGTTGATCTGGGTGATGCAGAGGGTAGGCGAGACTCATCTGCCTTTATTATCTTGGACCCACAGACTGATTAGACGACATGTGATGCGAACACCTCTTGCAATATATGCAGGAGGGATGGGTCATAATTTAATGCACCTAGTTTAGGGCTACGAACCTCTGTTCCCCTGGGAATGTTATGCTTTGATGTCCATCATAGTTGTTTCCAGGAGGATGTTATGCGTAGTATTGTTTGATTTCATTAGGCCAAGAGGGCCATTTCACTGTCTAGTGCAGGTGCGTTTAATCGGGTTTTTGTTTTAAGTGTTGTGCTGGACAGGTTTTGTGATTCGTGGAATTTGGTGGAGCCTGGAGGAGCCTTTGCTGCGATGGAAGCTTCTTGTGGCCAATCCAGGTGATACCTCTCCTTTACGAGTACCTTTCTTTCCTGTTATATGTGTATTTGTACTTGTCGAGGGGATACATTTTTGTTGGGGACCGGCAACCAAGGCATGAAGTCCCAGGTTTAGGCTAAGTATGTTTGAGGGAGGTCGGAGTAGTCATTGCCTCCTGTAAAGACATTGTCAGGCATCGAAAGACTTGTTTTAGAAGGAAGTCCTAGTGGCCCTGTTCTGCTAGCCTGCTAGGCAGCCGTTCTAGGAGTTCTTGTTAGTAGTGAGGCAGTTAGAGAAGCCTGCCAGAAGATAATAATTATGATGCCAAGAAACCCTGAACATCCCAAAAGCTGAATATAAATACGAAGGTGTGTAAAAAGGGGTTCTAACCCCTATCAAAGAAAAGAAAGGAATGAAAATGTATAAGCAGTTGATCATCACCTTGCGAAGGCCTGGTAGGTTCCTAGGGATGAGTCAGACCCGGGGCCGATATCTTGTCTTCCTAGGGGTGGCTTCTTGCTGGGGAAACAAAAATTACAAAACAAGGAAGGTTGAAGCGAAAATAAAAGTGAGCGTTAGAAAAGGATTAAGTGTTCGCCTTGCGAGGGCTTGGTAGGTTCTTGGGTGCCGAGACAGGTCCTGAGGCCGATGCCCTGTTCTCCTTGAGTCACTACGCTCAGCTCCCCCTTTTTACATGCCCAAGTATGTTAATACAATAAAAAACCTAAAAGAAGAAATGTACCGAAAGAAATCCTTCTTGATTAGGCTATAGCAGTCCTCGCCTTGTAGGAGCTCCTAGTTGTGTTGTCTTTAGTTGGTGGCTACTTCAGACCACCACTTCGGGCGACCTCTTTGATAGGTTTTTTAGTTTGGCTATGTTGGAGCAGGTGGTCAGTCACTCGCTTCGGATCTTCTACTAGATGATGCTAGGCCTACTCCTTGTGGATGTCATGCCTTGGTTCTGTCAGGGGGTAGGGAAAGCATTGTGCTGTGTTTAGTCTATATCTACTTTGTGTCAGCTTGATGCTTTCTTTGGTTGTTTTGTGCAGATCTATTGTGGGATTCGACGAGCTGAGTCGCCCTATCCCGTGGTCGCCAATGAGAGCGGAATTTTGGTGCCGAGAATTGCCTAAAAATAGCTAAAAATTATGAATATCAAGGGGAAAATATCCAATGTCAAAGGCGGCGGCTCGACCTAGGACGATTTTAAGCGTCAAAATGCTCTAAGGACGCCTGTGCAACACTTGCGGATTTTTAGTAATTTTTCCATGTGCTTGTGTTAGTCAGGGAAGCTGCCGACCAGTCGAGGATGCCGAGACGAGCTCACAGAAATTTTCAGAACTGGATTCGGACACCGTATACAAGAAGGGCTGGGAAAAGGGCCAAAAGGCGGTCAAAATTAAGGAGGTGCCCAAAAGGAGAAGTGAAGGGGTGCCTTTGGGAAGGGGCACCCCCCTAAAAAAAAAACGAAATAGAGGGGGGGCGGCGTGCAGTAGGCATCGTGAAAAAAACGGCGCCCCTCCCCCCCCCTCCCCCCCCACAAATCGAGATCATGGCTGTCAAGCAAGCCATAGAGGCAAGCACAGCAGGCAATTACATTCATTCTTTGCTTCACATCGCTCCGTCCCGCGCAAGATATGGCAGCTTGTAGAGGGAGAGAGAAAATCAATCTTTCTCTCTCCTCCCTCTCTCTCCTCTAAGGGGGGATTCATGCGGGAAGAGAAATGAAGAAGAAAGAATGGTGGAGGCTTGTCTGGCATGGATCGGATCGCTCCATGGGCTGGAAATGGTGACGTGTGATCGCCATGAGCATGAAGTGCTGCTGATTTTCAGATTTGCAGCCATGGACATGAAACCCGAAACACGCAAATAAGCGGTAATTCAATTTTTTTCAAAGGAAATTTGAAATTTCATGGCTTTTGATTGATAAAATGTTGTTCATGTGGGCTAAAAATTGTTTGTGTTGCTGTTTTCCATGAGTATTTGTTGATCATAATCAGAAAATCAGAAAAACATGCATCTTGTGGCCCAAAATAATACATTAAAACACGTAAAATATGGAAAATCAAGGGAAAATGATGTTTTTGAGCATAAAAATGGAAGAATAAATAGGAACACCAACTAAATTTTCATTTTTGTTGCAAGAAGGAACTAAGGGCCACAGCCCATAACCTATTTTGAATTTTTAGTAATAAAATAATGTAGAAAATAAGGAAAAATACAATAAAAATAGAGAAAAAACACTAAAAATAGGAAAAAAATGCATTTCGGGTGCGAAAAATTAATGAAAAATAAGAACAATGTTCGTGAATGTTTGTGGGGACTAAAGCTTGAGGATTTGCCTCAGTTCAGCCCCACCTTCTTGTTTTAGTGTGTCTTTTTCCGTTTTTTACACATAAAATGATGGTAAAATGCCTTATAAATCTATGCAACAATGCAACATTTGATCGATGGGAGGGTAGAGTGGCTAAAATGTGTCTAAATGCTGAGTGAACCGATGAAAACTTGCTGGTTTTTGTTTGCATACCATATAGATCAGTGAATAATTATAAAATAAGGGCCTAGTAGCACGAGGGTTTCCTCGGTGCTAGGTTCATGCAACGCCGCATAAGAACGGTAGCTGAAAACCATTAAAAGGATGTTTTCCACATGTGCACAATATTGATTTTATAATTCATTGAGCACTTAGCATCCACAATATGCATAAACCATGGAAATATTTAAAGGTATCAGAAATCCTGGATGCACAGCAATTGCTTTCATTAGGACCTTGACCCACGTTGAGTGAGAGACAGGATACCCTAAGCCATAGGCTAGTGGTGGGGTCTGGGGGAAAGAGAAGTAAGGACAATGGTACATTCCTGTATACGATCAATGGGTACCTTGAGTGGATTTTGTACGAAATGTTTATATGTTGAGCGACGCACCGAGGGGCCAATCCCCAAGGCGTAGGAGAGTCGCAGAGGGGTGGCGGCACTCAGCCGTTGGAGGATCCCCTATGTCTGTGCTTCATGCCATTAGGCAATATGTAAGGGACTCCCTCTGAGGAGTAGTGGGTGAGAGAAGAGTGGACTACAAGCGACGTAATACAAATGCAAGATGTCTAGGAAGGCAATGTATGTGTCATCAACGCTCCTTTCCGCGAGGCCGTGGGGTTGTTGAGCGCGTGAGATAGAGGTCCGGCTAGTGCACGAGCCAGTGCCGGCCCATTCCAGGTCCCGTCAAAAAATGCAAAAGACAAGAAGGTCATGTATTGGCTGTCTGCAGTAATTGACAATAATACGCTAGGACATATTAGAAATGCAAAGAATTCATATGCAGTTTAGACCATACTTGAAAGTATGTTTTCCATAAATACAAAGGCACGAAAGATTCAACTCAAGCAAGAGTTGAATACATTGAAGAAAGGGAAGATGTCTATCAATGAGTATGCACTGAAGGTAAGGAGCATTGTAGATGCATTGGCAGCGATTGATGCAATGCTCGATGATGATGATTTGGTGTCGTCTACCTTGGGTGGACTTAACAATGAAAAGGCTTGGAAGTCTTTTGTAACTTCCGTATATGTCAGAAAGCCATTTCCGGATTTCGAAGAGTTGGTCTCCCTTATGATCACTGAAGAGATCAACATGCAGAGTGAGACATATGAAAGAAGTGGTGAACAGGTCCAAGCTTTCTACTCCAGTTCAGGAAGGGGACATGGCAGGTTCTCTTCAAGAGGCCGTGGTATAGGACGTGGTAGTGACAACCAGCAAAACAGATTGAATCAGCAATTTGGCGATATGCTGGTTTTAGGAGGTCTGGTAACTTTAGAGACATGGGGAGCTTTAGAGGAAGAGGTGGATGGCAGAATGAAGGTTCTAACAACTCTGGTATTGTGTGTCACTACTGTGGCAAAACAGGTCATATTGCAGCCCAATGTTATGCTAAGAAAGATGATATTCGCAGTGGTAAGTTGCAGCAAGGAAACTATGCATCATCTTCAAGACAGAATGAATACAAAAATGAACGTCTATTTGTTATGCAACATATGCTGAATGCTGTTTCAGGAAAGGAAACACATGATGATGTTTGGTATGTTGATTCAGGTGCATCCAATCATATGACCAGCCATGCAAAATGGTTTGGAGAGATGCAGGATTTGCAAAATGCAGGTTATGTGCAGACGGGTGATGATTCATGCCACCCAATTTCACAGATTAGAAAATTTTCATTGTCCTTGCATGATGGTAAGACAAAGAGTCTTTCAGATGTATTACATGTGCCATCTATTACAAATAATGTGGTGTCAGTCGGTCAAATGGTAGAGCAAGGGCTGCAAGTTAGATTTAAAGCAAAGGGCTGCTTTGTAGAAGACTTCAATGACAAGTGCAGGTTGGTAGCAAAGGGAAGAAGAGTTGGACGTATGTTTACTCTGGATACTGGAATTCCTACTTTGAATGTTGCTATGTATGCTAAAGGAAAAGGTGTTGTTGCAGATATTGAAATTTGGCACAAACGCATTGGACATGCAAATGTACAAAGGCTGAAATTAATGCAGTCCAAAGGGTTGATTACAGGTTTGCCTACATTTAGAGTTGCAGAATTTCATAAGGTATGCGAAGCATGTCAGTTTGGTAAGCATGCAAGACAACTCTTTTCACATGACAAAGATGTAAGCAGAAATATCCTTGATGTTGTGCATACAGACATTTGGGGGCCTACACAAAATGTATCTCTTGGAGGCAGTTCATACTTTGTCACATTCATTGATGATTGTTCTAGGAAGTTGTGGGTATATTTTATGAAGGAAAAGAGTGAAGCATTTGAGCACTTTAAGACTTTCAAGGTTGCAGTTGAAAGAGAAACATGCTTGAAAGTAAAGTGCTTGAGGTCAGATGGAGGGGGAGAGTACCTCTCGAATGAGTTCAGTGATTTTCTGAGGTCTCATGGGATAAATAGACAGTTCACATGCAGATATACCCCACATCAAAATAAGGTTGCAGAAAGAAAAAACAGGCATATTGCAGAAGTTGCACGCGCCTTGATGGCTGAAAAGAATATGCCTAAGCATTTTTTATTTGAGGCTGTTCATACTGCTATTTATATTATGAACAGAACTCCCACAGCTGCAGTTCATGGGATGACTCTTGAAGAATGCTTTACTGGCAAGAAGCCTGATGTATCGCACTTGAAGGTATTTGGCTGTGTTGCATACGTTCATGTTCCAGATGAGCTACGGAAGAAGCTTGATTCAAAGGCATAAAAATGTGTTTTTATTGGATACTCTTTAGAGCAGAAAGGGTATCACTGTTATAACCCTGTCACATGTAAGTTCAGAGTGAGCAAGGATGTCATCTTTGATGAAATGAGTAGTTGGTATGCATCTAGTGGTGATGCATTGGATGATGATGATGATCATGACACTCATGTGTAGGCTGAAAAGTAAGAATCACAGACTCTTAGTGGACCACAGACATCATCTGGTAGTCCTTGGTCTGGGAAACTAAGGAGTACCTCTGCATCTTCAAGTGCATCTAGTAGCACTACAGGTAAAGATAAAGAAAAGAATAAAGTGTAAGATGGCATTAATGCAGTTCTTGATGGAGACTCCAGTGGTTCAGAAAGCTTGGATGATGAGCTCGGTATTCCTTCTGTTAGGACACTAGGTGTACAGAGAGCTCATAGTAATGTAAAGGCTCCATTGAGTGATCCGGTGGTATGCAGATCTAGCAGGGTCATATACCTTGTTAAAAGATTTGGTTTTGAAGGTTATGCAGCTCACCATTATGCTTATATGGTGAAACTAGTTGAGGATGTTGAGCCTACATGTTTTGAGGAGGCTGTTGGTCATGCTCATTGGGATGCAGCAATGGATGAGGAGATGGCTACATTAGAGGCCAATAAGACTTGGGATCTATTATCATTGCCGAAGGGCAAGAAAGCTATCGGATGTAAGTGGGTTTATAAGATTAAGCATAATGCAGATGTTTCTATTAGTGGGTACAAAGCTAGGCTGGTTGCAAAAGGCTATGCCTAGACATATGGCATAGATTATGAAGAGCTAGGATGGCAACTAATGTGTGATTGCTTTGGCAGTAGCCAAAGGTTGGAGGTTGCAGCAAATGGATATGAAGAATCCCTTCTAGCATGGTGATTTGCAGGAAGAAGTGTATATGGATCAACCAGCAAGTTATGAAGATTTAGAGCATCCCACATATGTGTGCAGGTTGAAGAAGGTGCTCTATGGGCTCAAGTAAGCACCTAGAGCATGGTCTGACAAGATCAGAGAGTATCTTATCAATATTTGCTTTTATGTTTTTGATGCTGATCACTCACTTTATGTGAGAAAGGGAGATGCAGGTTTGGTCATCATAGTCATCTATGTGGATGACTTGATTATTACAGGTGATAGTGATAGTGGGATTGCTGAAGTCAAGGATTTTTTGAAGAAGTTTGAGATGAAGGATTTAGGTGAGCTAAGGTACTTCCTTGGCATTGAGGTGATAAAATGTGATGATGGTATATGGCTATCCCAAAGACAGTATGGCTTGGATATGTTGTCCAAGTATGGTATGACAGCATGCAAACCACTTTCAGTCCCGTTGGAGCAGAATGTTAAGTTGAGTGCTGATGTTGGGGATGAGATAGAAGACCCTACTATGTTCAAGAGGATAGTGGGGAGTTTGATCTACATGACCATTACAAGGCCAGACTTCAGCTACGGTGTTGGTCTTGTGAGTCAGTTTATGCAAGTACCTAGAAAGCCACATTTGGATGCAGTCAGACGCATATTGAGATATGTGAAGTCCACATTACATTATGGACTTTTCTATGAGGCAGGTACAGATGTACAGGTGTTTGGATACACAGATGTAGATTGGGCTGGTAGTATGTCTGATAGAAGATCTACCATCAGATACATGTTCTCTCTTGGTAGTGCAACAGTTACTTGGAGCAACAAAAAGCAATCTACAGTTGATTTGTCGAGTACAGAGGCTGAGTATAGAGGTGCTGCTGTTGCAGCATGTGAGGTAGTATGGCTGCAAAAGTTATTGGCTGATTTAGATGTGCAAGTGGAAGGTCCAGTTGTCATTTATTGTGACAACATGAGCAGTATACAGTTGGCTAGGAACCCTGAGTTCCATGCTAGGACAAAACATATTGAGGTACACTACCACTTTGTGAGAGAGAAAGTACTAGCAGGTGAGATTGACTTGGTGTATGTCAGCACACAGGATCAAATAGCTCACATCTTCACGAAGGCATTGGGTACAGAGAAGCTTCAAAAGTTTCGAAGCTTACTTGGAGTTGCAGAGATGCAGTTGAGCTTGAGGGGGAGTGTTGAGATGACAAGCTCAACACATGTGGACATTAATGATGGACCGCTTGGTTAGATGGGTCCACACGTCTACATTTAGCACATCGGTGGTCATTATGACTCTCACATGGCCACTGACTCATTACTTATTATATTCAGGTTGTTACACCTATTTTACAGCTGGCATAGTTATAGCGCCAGTAGACTAGTGTAGTTGGTTATGCATTGTTTGACTTCGTAGGCCACTTTCCTTTATGTTGTATCTTATCTATACTTTGTGTACATTGTAAAGAGTGTGGAAGAAGAAGAAGAAACCAGCAAGAAAACGTTTTGGCCTCCATCTCTCTTCTTGTCTCTTGAGTGAGCTTCTCCTTGTGCATTCTGTGTGTGTTCAGTGCAACATCTTGAGCAAGTCCCCCACCACGCGATTCTTGACATTGACCACACCAACAATCACCCCAACACAAGTTATTGTAGAAGGGGCAGTCAATCAAAGCAATCTCATGGCCTTGGTGCAATATCTAGTTAGCAAAGTGCACGAAATTGTGCTTACTTCCAGTGAAGGAGCCCCTCTTGCAGGAATTAAGAGACTAGCAACAATTGATGCAAAGTCACACCAAGGGCCAAAGGTACCCCACTTAGAAGTATCAACCACTTCGATACCTTCAGCCATGCGCCATAATGAAGATCAACATGAATTGGTGAAGAAATTTCAAAGCCAACTCCACAAGGCAGCTAAAGACAAAAATATCGCACTTGCAGAGCTCAAAAAAGAAAAGGTTGCATTTGCAAACTATAAGATGGAGCAAGCAAGAGTGATGATAATCATTAATAGGGAAGTTGTCTCATTAAAAGAGGTTTGAAGGTAAGAGAGGGAAAGGATGGTCTCAAGGAGTTGTATGATGAAGAGAGGGAGACCTATATCTCCTTGGAAAAATGTGCACCTTCAACTCCCGTGAAAATAAATGCCTAGATCTAGAAATAAAAGAGCTGAAGAGGTAAAAAGAACAAGCTAAAGAGGCAAGGAACTAACGAGATGAGGAGAACAAGAAGAAACTAATGGAGCTGCACAACCAACTATAATCTGTTCTCCATGAACAAGACATACTTAAACATCAAGTGAAAAGAAAAACCTAAGAACAAGAGCAAATGCATACAATGTGGTAGGAGCAAGAGCATGTAATGGCCACTCTAACCCAATATCAAAACCAAGGGTTAGAGTGGATGAAGGAAAAAGTAGAAGAATCGATGACCAAAAATGAAGATAAAATAAAAAACTTAGCCTATAAGCTGGCCCATGTCGAGGGTGAGCGTCTTCTAGTAGAAAGAAAAGTTGCAACTATCGAGATAAGAATGTTGGAGTATTAATTCATATTCTTACAAACAATGTTGAATGTCATGCATCCAAGAGGAGAAGAGACGGTGGAGCAGTTCAAGAGAAAGCTAGAATTGACAAAGAGGGCTCTACAGCAGCATGGACTCCATGACAAGGCACCTAGAACTAGCACTAGTTTGGGACTAGAGGAGACACGCACTCACCTACTGTCAATTGGCTTAACTATACAACAACTCACTCTGCTGGGGCTTGGGGAGCCAGAACAGACAATGCAACCACCACAACAAGAGCCACTAGAATTGGACTAGGAAGGACCTAATTTGGAACTGGACTGTTAAGAGGAGGAACAAATGCAGGAATCAAGTTCCCCCTATGCAACCATAAGTGCAAATAGAAGGGCCAGGGGAGGAATCAAGGCCAATCAAACAAATGGTGGAGGCAAGCACAAGCACATGGAGCAAGTGGAACGTGCCCACAAAAGTTTCAAGCTAGGACACCGCAAGTTCCAAGTGGCCATCCCTCAAGGTGAGGAGTGTGATCTTGTCAACTAAGGCCAAGAACTTGCAATGTGGGAGCAATGGGAGAACTACAGCCCCTTCGAGTTCTCTTTCACCTTCCCTTGCCTCATTGGATAGAGTGATATCTCCTAGGATGGTGGAGGATACGACTTCCCTTTGATATATAATGTAAATGCCTCAATCCCTGTTGAGAGATTGATTTTTACTGAAAGGGACATCCGCCCATCTACAACAAGTTTCCTGAATTATTTTTCCTCATGTCATGACTCTGATTTCATCACCACATGTAATTACCTCCTCCTACTGCGAGTGTTATTAAAAAAAAAACCTACTACAAAGGAAGAGCAGCTACTACTGCCCCACCTTTTTTACCTCATTGCTTGGATTGATAACTATGCGATGGTGTGCCTCATGATGAGAGACTTTCTCTTGCCAGCATTTTTCACGAACCTCTTAGAGGACATGAGTGATAGTAGATTCATAGAGGACATGAGTGATAGTAGATTCATTGAGTGTAACCACTCGTTTTTGTCATCTACTCCACTCAATGTAAGAACCAACTTAAAGGGGTATCTATAAAGTAGCCCTCAAGCCACCACATAGTTTGGCCCCTACTTTGCAATAGGATGCCTCTTAGCATACTCCCTTAGAAATTTTCATTAAAAAAAAAGAGTTAAAAAAAAAGAGAAGAAAAGATAAGAAAAAGTACGAGGACATGAAAGGAAGTTGAAAGCAAAGAAGCACAGCAAGGAAATCGGTCATATGTATTCTATGAGCATCACAAGCACTGCACCTAGGAACCACCTTAGCCCTCTCCCCACTTCACATGATGAGGGAACATTAAGGGCAAGACACACCTAGGGAGCTCCTGCTTGGTTAGACATGCCTCCCTAAGTCACACCCACAACACCTCCCTTTGTACAAGAACTAGGTCCTCAAGTGTGGCACAACACCTTGGGCCTGTGCGTAAGGTTTGACCCAATTCCCAATTCCACTTGCACAGACACCATGCACTACATTGTGAGATAGCCATACCCCTAGGGAGTGCACTTCCTTTTCTTTTTAGGTACATTTAGCAACCCGCGATCAACCACCAGCATCGGAGGCCCTATCATCCACTCAATACATCCTCAACATCCACAACTCTTCAACCATTTTGATGTGTCTCTTCTCCATAGCTAACCTCTCAAAACCCATCATCAACCCACATGGAAAAAGCCCGATCCCTTATCAACAAGTGCCATGGGACTGGCACTTGACTAGGAGGGGGATAATGTTACAGTCCAAAAGAATCCCAAGATAGAATGGCCCCAAAAAGTTGGAAATGGAAGATCCAAAAAGTCAAAAATGGAAGACAACCCAAATCGAGAAAATAAAAAAAGAAAGGCAAGCTTAGAAAAATGTAGGAAAAGTCTTAATACAAAAGGAAGTGCACAATAATGAGAGCACGAATATTCTAGCAAAGAAAGGGTTGGATGTATTGTAATTCATTTTGTGAAAGAATGCCACACTCCCTCCTATGCAAATTGTAAAATGTAGACAGGCACAAAAAAAAAGAACTGTGAAAAGAGGAAAGAAGACCTTGGCTAAAACGGTCAGTCATGTAAAAAGGGATGGGCACCCAAAAGAGGAGGAGGGCATGTATAAAAGGCAAAAAGGGAATGGAGAAGATCATTCATGTGTGTGTCCAAAACTAGCTCTCCTCTTTTCTTCTTATTCTTATTCTTGCTTGCTTGAGCTTATTCTTGAGAGAGGGAGAGTGAGTGTGTGAGTGTGTGAGGGTGAGGGACCGTGGTGGAGAAGCTCTCTATCTTCTCCTCTCTTCTTCTTCTTCTCTTCGTTTCTCTTCTTGTCGCATGCATGTGGAAATGGAGCAAGGAGCTTTGAGCTTGAGGATCAAGCTTGCTTGAAGCTTACACTTGGATCGTGGAGCTATCGGAGTGCTTGAGGGAGGAGGCAACTCAATCGGCATGGAGGTAAGCTTACTACACTTATAGGTGTGAGAGTGTGCATGGCTATTTGAGAGGTAGCCATTGCACTTGGCTTGAAATGCTTGAAGCAATAAGTAGTTCGTAAGTCTTAGGGGTAAGCTCACACATTAGCTAGTTAGAGCTAGGATAGGTTTGGTACTCTAATCCTCTTATCTTCTATCTTTCCACTCCTAATTATCAATCACTTGATAAGGCTAATTCAATGAGTACCATTATGTGTCTCATAAGCTTTTCTTTAGTTATGGAGTGATAAGTTTCTTCCTACATTGTGGTAGCGCCCTATTTGTCTACAATTTTCCATATTTATTCATACATTGAAGAAGAAGAAGAAGAAGAAGAAGAAGAAGAAGAAGAAGAAGAAGAAGAAGAAGCAGCAGCAGAAGCAGCAGAAGCAATAGTAGCAGCAGCAACCAATAGTAGATGAGACCACATAGCTCAAAAGAAGAAGAAGCCAACAATAGCAAACCACACACCCTATAACTCTCAGGTCACAGAATCAACCTATTACTAGTAACACACTAAGCCATGTTGATTCTATGCTGCATGGTCATCATCCACGCAGTACCAATGAATCTCCCCAGGCCATCAACACAATTTCCCCTTTCTATCTTCTTCCTTTTCAATCTAAGGATCTAATTAACTCATCCAGAACCACTTTCACACTCTTCCCACTGTAAAACTAGTTCAATACTTAAGCCATGTTCACACTAGTCTTGAGGAAGCTAGTTGTCTAAGCCTCTATTCACACTATTGATCTTTTTTTTAAAAATAAACCAATGTTCACATTGCCAATGCTTAAGTTAGTCAATTGAAAATCATCTTCCAAAAGGGTTATATTCACACCTTCATAGAACCAAATTGGCCACCTTAAAATACACAAAGGGTTGATCACACTCTCATATAGCCAAAACCATTTGTATCTCTTCAAAGAAAAAAATGTGTATTTATAAAAGGAGTTAGACACTACCATCTGAGTCACAAGTAAGACCTCTCTACACCAAAAATGTTGGAAATAGAAGCAATGGAAAAATTCAATGGCAATAGTTTCCACACTTGGAAAATGAAAACCATTTACCATCTAATGAGGAAAGACATTTGGGAGATTCTCAAAGATCCTAATGATCCAACATGGAAGAGGAAAAATAACAAAGCCATCAAGATAATAGCTTGGGATCTATCTGATGATGTCCTACATCACATTTCAAGAACTAAAAATGCAAAAGAGGCATGGGACAAGCTAGATAAAAAATTCAACTCTGTTATGGAATTTTCAAGCTTGATGTAAACCAATATGATTCCCTAACATCATTGATAAATATATTTAAAAGCTTGAAAGTATAATTATCTTCAATAGATAATAATATTGAAGAAGATGAAGCCATTTCCATGCTACTCAATAGTGTGGATAAACCTAATAAAGGTCGTGAGCAAGTGGAAACTTAAGGAGAAAGCCCAAGACTCTACATGAGCCTTATAGTAACTGTGCGTTATAGCAAAGGTTCTTCTTCAAAAACTATTTGTAGGATTTGCAAAGGGAAATGGATACAAAGAGCAAGAGTGTTGAAATAAAAGGAAAACCAAGGTGCAAAAGCTGCAACAAGTTTGAACACATTGAGAAATAATGTTAGAGCTAAAAAGAAAATTCTATAAAGGAAACAAACTTTGAAGAATGTTTTGAAACTCTAACCCAAAGCTCAAAACCTACTGCAATCTAGAGCTCAAAGCCTATTGTAATCCAAAGCTTGGACCCCTCCACAATTGAAGTTCTGATTGCTTTGAAATCGAGAGCTCAAACCTTACTACAATCATATTGCATTGCCTAGAGTTCCGCCCATACCCTAGTTTAGATTTTGACCTTTGCTGGCCCCAACAATTGTCCAAAGATTGGATTAAAACTCTATCCAAAGTTTTGGTTCAAAGCTCAACCACCATCTTGAGCTACACCACAATCTAGAGCATTGGCCATAGCTTAGTCGAAATCCCCTACTTTCTCACCATTGAAAATCTCAATCCACCTCGAACAATTAGGGAAACCATTGTTCCAAGTGTCATGCCTGATGAGTCTCCTCGACTGCCATCTTGGCCACACTTTTCCTTTGAGTGCATGCAAACACATTATATTGAGAAGTCTCTATATTCCTACTTGGAGTGAATTTCAAGACAATTATTCCTTTGAGAAATTTATTATAGCATTATGTTGAGAGCACCCCACCCCATCATAGCGAGTCCAGACTGCATCAAACATGATTACCTCAAGGATATGTGGCACATTGCATCAAGTGCATAGATCAAGTCACCACATTCAATTCATACTTGAGACATTCTCTCATTGACAAGGGCATAAATACTTAAGGCATTATTTTTTCTTGAGAAGATTCACTTGAGACATCACCTTGTGCTTTTCAAGGCGCTAGCACATTTAGTGATTTTCAATTCCAAGAACACATAATAAAAGCCAAAGAACATGAACACAAAAGCAAAAGCCTTAGTTAGGCTTTCAATGACACACACATAGAGGAGTATCAATAAGCAAAATAGAACATGTAGAAATTGAATGATCCAAGTGCTAGGGCAAAGATTGTCACCTATCCATACAATTCCTTTCACCACTCGAGGACTACTACCATAATCAAGTTTCATAGCGTCCACATTCAAGTGCTTAATCTACACATTTGCAATCCTTACCTTTTAAAGGAAGATTTCAATGTTGACGAGTCGAGTGAGGCTATTAGAGAAAAACCCACTTAAGAGGAACAAGCAAACATAGCAAAGAACAAAACAAGCAAACATAGCAAAGAACAAAACAAGCAAACATAGCAAAGAACAAAACAAGGAAGATTTCAATGTTGACGAGTCGAGTGAGCTATTAGAGCAAAACCCACTTAAGAGGAACAAGCAAACATAGCAAAGAAAAAAACAAGCAAGGACAAAACAATCGAGGGACACAAAGAACAATCTAAATTGGAAACTTCAACAAAATTGAGACCATAGAAAAGCAACTATTCAGGGGGAAGGAAATTAGACCCAAAAGATCACATTGATGTACCAAAATACACTAGCCAAGAGACGAAAACCTACCCATATACACAAAAATTAGAAAGGATAGGACATGCCTATCGTGCCATAAAGGGCTCTGAAGGGAACCCTACTTGGCACTTTTAGTGTTTCAATCCCAGAAACTTCAGAACCAAGTGTGCTAAGAACCTTACATCTCTCTAGAGAAGACCAATAGGAACTCCCACTTCTTTATTAGAGCTCATCCGCTTTATCAAGAGCTTCATAAACAAAGAATAGCTTTGATTTCATGTGGATCATGTTCTAACATGGGTTGTTTAGAACTGGATGCCATGGAGTTTCCTACAGACGTCTAGCAAATGATCACATTGTACAACCAACACATGAGTAGAACATTCAAAAAGACCCATAGTTGATGTCGAGGTCAGGAAAAAACTTGGGAAGGACCTCATAAGACAAGTGGCAAGGCTCATGATAAATCAAAGACAAGAAAAATAGAGGAAGGATATAGAGTTAGGTCAAATCCAAAGAATCCTAGATCTAGCCAGAGGGACGACATCTAGAGAGGATAAGACTAGGCTAAGGCATCCAATGCCAATCTCAATCCTTCGAAGCTCCTTCTCAAGTAGCTATTGGATCGAACTTCTATAGGAAAAGGTAGTGTTGCTCTAGCCACCACATTCTTGATTGGATTAGGAGCAACACTCAAAACTAAAGGCCAAACAAATATACAAATCTTCACTAAGCAAGTCAATAAATATAGGCTAGGATACTATCTTTACAGCTTTCTTAAACAGTTTGAGAATGTATGTGAGGCGAGTAACCTCATGGATGTGGAGTAAACAACGCAAGGCTTCAAACTCTATCCAGATGAAAAGGGTCAAACATGGTTCATGAGCCTAAACAATACTTAGAAGAATGATTTAAATGTCCTCAAGCACTTTTTCATACAATATTTTTCAAAGGCAGGATATGCAAATAACTTGATTTTCAAGCTCATTAACGTGAGCCAAAAGGACAAGGAGGAGATCCGGATGATGTCACTTATGTGAGAAGTCTCTATAAATGAATCCCTACCACTAAATGGCCTAATGCTAGAGTAATATCCACCATCTTCATCAATGGCATAGAAAATGAAGAGCTATACAAAGCCATGGCTAGCAACTCAAGCTTGCAAAGAGATGTATTGGCAAATGTGCTTGACAAAGCCATATGAGTTGAAGACCTATTAAAAGAAAGGAGCGGCAAGGCTCTCCATTGATAGCATCACCATTCATAGTGAAAGGTTTACCATCCATAGAGATTGAGAAACATCTAAATCTCATGACCAAGGCATAGACCTAGATATCTTGTAGGAGATGTCTAATCTCAAATTAAAGATATTTAAGCTCCAAGAAGCTTTAAAGAGACCCACTAGAGCCAATGTCCAGTATGTGCACTATAGTAGTAACCACTTGTTGGCAGAATACTTACGATCTAGTTCTAGAATATGTGCCAACTATGGAAGCTATGGTCAAAGGCCATCCACTATTATAGAATGCCTGAAAGGTTGCCGTATCAATAGCTATATCAACACAATAATATTGAGTGAACAAAAAAATTCTCTTTAGATGGGGAGCTCCATTAGCTCTCCCAATTCCTAATGATCAAAGACCCAACTACACCTAGGGCAAAGATTGATCCAGCTAGCATATATAAACCCCCTGCACAGATTATAATCCTACCACAAAGCAATGCTTGTGTGCATTATATTGAGGAGCTATTGTACGACAAGCCATACATGAACCCTTACATCTCATACAATGAAGAGGAAAACTGATGACTTGTTGAAATTTTGGCTATCCTAGATACATTTCTTTCCAATGCCCTGAATAGGAATAAGCCAACAAAGACAAAGCAAAGTTAAGATGCTCGAAGTGTGGGTTCACACATCTGTGTGAAAATTTTCCAAGGAAAAAATAATCATCTAGCAACATAGGTATACCTTGAGTGCCCCTAGTTTTCTTTGGTGTTGAATTACTTGATGAAAAATCCACACCCATTCCACTAAATGTGATAACTATGGCACAAGCCAAGCAAGTCAGATACTTAGACCTAGTAGATGGATATTTCCTCTATTGCAAAAAGAATAGAAATAAGAAGAAGAAGAGAGTTGAATGAGGCAAAAGTGGACATATAGAATACATTCAAGTTATGGTTGAGGAGGTCAAGAACAATCAGCATTAGCATGAGAGGTTGACAATGACACCCACATTCCAAGTGTGACACCGTCAGTTCATTATAGATTAATGTGTTCTGGGAGGAACTAACATGCATCTTAGCCTTTTAATTGTGGCATTAGGAGATGTGACTCAAAAAGGCATCATGGATGTAGGAGTAGGAGTGAGTGTCCTTAGCTACACAATGTTGCAAGTGTGGGGTAGTTCCCTTATGGAAATAGCTAGATTCAATGTGACACTCGCTAATGGCACAAAATTTCATCCATTTGGAGTGCTAAAAGGCTGGTCAATCAAGATAGTTGGAGTCTAGTTGTCAATGAATTTCATTATAAAGAAGGGTGTGGACTATGACATATTACCTAGAAGACCATGGATGAGAGGTATCCACGTAACAAAAGACCGAGGAATGGGTTAATGTTCTTTGGGAATAGAAAAAAGTAGTTCGAGGGGAAATTGACACCTAAAAGACCTCACCTATCGACCTAGATGTCATTTTTGTCATGCTCAAGGGAGAATCACATAATAAACCCAATTATAGCCCCTTCACCAAAGGCATTTCTTGTATGCACAATTGGATGCACACACTAGAACCATTGACTTGCCATTCTCCAATGACAAGAATGATTACAAAAGGATTGTTGAGAAAGAAAGCATGTTCAATGAAACTATATGCCTAAGGATGATATAGTAGCTTCAATTACCTCTTTGCATGATAGCAAGAAGCTCAGAAAAAGGCCAAGGCCTTGTTGAGAAACCACTTCTTCAGTTTCGTCAACTGAGGTATGGTTTCATACTAACAACCCCAAAAAGGGCTGGTGTGCTCATTTTTAGTGGGTGCCCACATAATAGTGTGCCACCCTATACTATTATAAGCCACCTCTCCCCTCATTCTGAGATTATATCTCCTATCACAAATTGTATGATAGGGAGACTTTCTTGAGCTATTGCACTAAACACACACCATACACACAAGAGAAAGCTCATTCAAGGTCACAAGAACACAAGCTAGTTTCTTCTTCTTCTTTTATACACAATACAATGCACAAAAATTATAGATGTGATATAACATAAAGGGAAGTGGACTATTGAGTCAAAAAGTGCATAACAGACTATACTAATTGGCTCGCGCTATAACTATGCCAATTGTAGGTAAGTGCAACAAACTTAATATTATAAGTAATAAATTAGTGGCCATGCACGTATCATGATGGCCATCGACATGTTAAGTGTAGACGTGCAGACCCATCTAACTAGGTGGTCTATCATCACTGTTTGCACCTATTGAAGTTGCAATCTCAACACTCCCCCTCAAGCTCAACTATATCTCTGAAACTCCAAGGAGGTTTCAAAATTTTTGATGCTTCTTTGCACCTAAAGACTTTGTGAAAATGTCAGATATCTTATCCTCTGTGTTCACATATACCAAGTCAATCTCTCTTACAAGTACCTTCTCTCCCATAAAGTGATAATGCACCTCAAAGTGTTTTGTCTTAGTATGGAACACTGGGTTCCTAGCTAATTATATGTTGCTCTTATGTTATCGCAATGAACGACAACTGGACCATCTCCATACACAACTAAATCAGCCAATAACTTTTGCAACTATACTCTCTCACATGCTACCATAGCAATATCTCTGTACTCTACAAAGCAACCATAGGTCGCTTGTTTTTACTCAGTAACTACTATACTACCAAGGGAAAACATGAATTCTCTAGTAGATCTTCTATCAGACATGCTACCAACCCAATCTACATTTGTGTATCCAAACACATGTATATCCTTACTTGCCTCATAAAAATATCAATAATGCAAAGTGGAATTCACACACCCCAATATGCATAGCTGCATTCAAATGAGGCTGAGTCTAGGCATCTGCACAAACTTATTGACAAGGGTAATAGCATAGTCTACATGATAATCATGTAAATCAGACTCTCTACTATCCTCTTGAACATAGTAGAATCTTCTACCTCATCCCGAACATTAGCACTGAACTTCATATTTTACTCCAATGGCATTGAAAGAGGCTTACATGCTATCATACCATCTTGGATAACATATCCAAGCCATACTACCTTTAGGATAGCCATATACCATCATCACATTTGATCACCTCAATACCAAGAAAGTACCTTAGCTCACCCAAATCCTTTATCTCAAACTTCTTCTTTAAATGGTTCTTGACTTCTATGATCCCACTGTCACTGTCACATGAAAATGAAAAGTCATCCAAATAGATGACTATGATAGCCAAACCTACATCTCTCTTTCTCACATAAAATGAGTGATCAGTATATCAGAAATATAAAAGCCAATATTGACAAGATACTCTCTGATCTATCAAACCATGCTCTAGGTGCTTACTTCATTCCATACGGCGCATTCTTTAACTTGCACATATATGTGGGATGCTCTAAATTATCATAACCTGTTGGTTGCTCTATATACACCTCTTCTTCCAACTCACTATGCAAGAAGGCATTCTTTACATCCATTTGCTAAACTCCAACCTTTGGCCATTCCAAAGCAATTACACATCTAATAATTTCCAATTCCTAGCAACAACTGGATTGAAAGTCTCTTCATAATCTATGCCATATGTTTGAGCATAGCTTTTTGCAACCAACATAGCCGTATATCTCCTAATAGAACCATTTGTATTATACTTAATTTTCTATATCCACTTACAACCAATAAATTTTTTTCCCTTAGGCAATGGTACTAGATCCCAAGTCTTATTGACTTCTAATGCAACCATCTTCTCATCCATTGATGTATCCCAATGAGCATGACCAATAGCATCCTCAAAACAAGTGGGCTTAACATCCTCAACCACCTTTACCATATAATCATAATGGTGGGCTACATAACCTTCAAAACCAAATCTTTTAATAGGGTATTTGACCTTGCTAGACTTGCATACTAATGGATCACTTAGTAGAGCCTTTACATTACTATGTGCTCTTTATATACCTAGCATCATGATGACTGAAGGAATATCAAGGTCATCATCCAAACTCTCTAAACCACTGGAATCTCCACCAAATCCCAAATGACTAGTAGATAGATCATTACCATTTGACACTGTTTTCTTTTCTTTATCTGTATCTACAAAGCTAGTAAATACACCTGAAGATGTGGAACTACTTCTTAGTCTCCTAGACCAAGGGCTAACTATAGATGTAGTACTACCAAATGATGTTTCTGGTCCACTAAGGCTCCATGATTCTTGCTTGTTTTTAACACATAATTATCATGATCGTCATCATCTTAATCTAATGCATCACAACTAGATGCATATCAATTGCTCTTATAAAAAATAATATCCATGCTCACTCTGAAATCGCATGTGATAGGATTACAACAATGATACCCTTTCTACTCTAAAGAGTATCCAATAAAAGTAAAATTTTAGCCTTTGTATAAGCTTCTTTAGTATTTGATTTGGCACATGAACATATGCAATAAAACCAAACACTTTCAATTGTGATATATCGAGCTTATTGCCTATAAATTATTCTTTGGGGGTCACCCCATGAACTACAATTGTGAAAGTTATGTTCATAATATAGGCAGTAGTATGAACAACTTCAGATAAAAAAGATTTTGGCGTATTCTTTATAGCCCATCAATGCCCATGCAACTTCTACAATATGCCTTTTTTCTTTTTCCTACAACCCTATTTTGCTATGGGGTATACCTGCAAGTAAACTATCTCTTTATCCCATGAGACCTCAAGAAGTTACTGAACTCATTAGAGAGATAATCTCCCCCTCCCTCTGGCCTCAAGCACTTAACTTTCAATCATGTTTCTATTTCAACACTAGTCTTAAAAGTTTTGAAGTGCTCAAATGCATCACTCTTTTTCTTTATGAAATATGTCCATAGATTTTTTGAATAATCATTAATAAATGTGACAAAATATGTATTGCCACCAAGAGATATGTTTTGTGTAAGCCCCAAACATCTATATACACAATATCAATTATATTCCTTCTCACATCTCTATCATGCAAAAAAAATTGTCTTGCTTGCTTACCAAACTGACATGCTTCACACGTTATGAAATTGTGCAACTCCAAAAGTAGACACACCCTGTAACCAACCTTTTGGATAATCTTTCCACATTTGCATGTCCAATAAATTTGTGCTATGCTTCAATATCTGCAACCACTCCTTTTTTTTAAATATACATAGCGACATTCATATCAGGAATTCCAGCATCTAAAGTAAACATGTAGCCAACTCTACTTCCTTTTGCAACCAGCTTACACTTATTATTAAAATCGTCCATAAATTAGTCTTTTGTATTTAATCAAACGTATAGTCCTTGCTCTACCATTTGACCAACAAACACTAAATTATTTGTGATGGATGGCATATATAATACATTTGACAAACTCTTTGTCAGACCATCTTTTCCAATGTATGAGATTGGATGGCATGAATCATCACCTATCTACACATAACCTGGATTTTGTAAATCCTATATCTCTTCAAGCCATTCAACATGACTAGCCATATGATTATGCACTTAAATCAATATACTATACATAATCATGTATCCCCTTTTCTATAACAAAATTAATCATATGCTACATAACAAATAGACACTCATTCTTATATTCATTCTATCATGAATTCTATGTGTAATTGCCTTGCTACAATTTACCACTGGGGATATCATCATTTTTAGTAGAACAACAGGCTATAATATGACTTGTTTTGCCACAATAATATGAGAAACAATACCACAATCGCTAGAAACTTTATTTTACCATCCACCTCTTCCTTTAGAGCTCCCCTATCTCTAAATTTTCCATGGTCTCTCGAAACTTGCATTTTACCAAACTACTAATTTAACATGTTTTGTTGGTTATCACCACCAGCACATCCCATGCCCCCATAGCTATCAAGATTGTGGGAGAGAAGGAAGGAGTCTCACTTGTAGCTTTCTTGCTTGCAAAATGGGGGAATACACACAAAGGTGGAGGCTGAAAACAGTTTTCCTCTTCTTAGTTGTGTAAGCCAAAAGAACTCTAATACAAAGAAATAGAAGAACCCTATATATGGGTCTCAAACCAAACTCAACTAACTAAGGTGGCATACTAACTGAGCCACGAACTAGAGTAGATAAGGATAGCTGTCATCTAGCTATTATTCATGGGCGGTGTACCAACCGCATCTGCAACAACTGACACGTCGGTGACATAAATGCACAACGGTCACCCTGGCATATCACGAGTGAAGCTCGATATCTCAACACTCCCCCTCGAGCTCAATCCCAATTTCTACACACTAAGCAGGTCTCTAAACTTGCGCAGCTTCTCTGTGCCCAATGCCTTCATAAATATGTCAGCTACCTGATCCTTTGTGCTGACATAAACTAGATCAATAAGACCTAGTAAAACCCTCTCCCGCACATAGTGATAATGCACCTCAATGTGCTTTGTTCTAGCATGATAGAATGGGTTATTTGCCAAGTGTATACTACTCATGTTGTCACAATAAATGACAACTGGCCCATCTGTAGGCTGATCCATATCATAAAGTAGCTTATACAACCAAGCTACCTCACATGCAGCCATTGCTGCGCCCCTGTACTGAGCCTCTGTGCTCGACAAGGCAACTGTAGGTTGTTTCTTGCTGCTCCAAGTGACTGTAGCACTCCCAAAAGAGAACACATATCCACTGGTAGATCGTCTATCAGAAATACTACCAGCCCAATCAGCATCAGTGTATCCATGTAATTGTATATGAACCCCAGTCTCATAAAGTAGTCCATACTGTAATGTGAACTTCACATACCTAAGTATGCATCTAGCCGCATCCAAATGCGGTTTCCTTGGAGCCTGCATAAACTGACTTACCAGTCCAACAGCATAGCTCAAATCTGGCCTGGTAATAGTCATATAAATCAAGCTTCCTACTATGCGTCTGTACATAGTAGGGTCTTCCAAAAGCTCACCTGTATCTGCGCTCAGCTTCACATTCTGCTCCAAAGGAACTGAAATAGGCTTACAGCCTGTCATCCCATATTTGGACAGCATGTCCAATCCATACTGCCTCTGCAAGAGCTGTATCCCACTTGGTGATCTAATCACCTCAATGCCCAAGAAATAACGCAGCTCTCCCAAATTCTTCATCTCAAACTTCTGCTTCAATAGCATTTTCACATGAAGGATATCTTCATCACTGTCACCTGTCATAATCAAATCATCAACATAAATGACAAGTAGCATAATACCTTTCTCTGTTTTTCTCACATAAAATGAGAAATCTGCCTTGGAAATCTGAAAGCCAATAATGACAAGATACTATCCTATCTTGTCAGACCATGCTCTAGGTGCTTGCTTCAAGCCATACAAGGCTTTCTTCAACCTACAAACAAACTCAGGATGAACAGCATGCACATAACCTGGTGGCTGCTCCATATAGACCTCTTCTTGCAAATCACCATGCAAGAACGCATTCTTTACATCCATCTGATGTAAAGAGCATCCCTTTGATGCAGCCATAGCAATGACTGCTCTTACGGTTGCCATCCTTGCAACCGGACTGAATGTTTCTTCATAATCAATGCCATATGTTTGTGCATACCCCTTGACTACTAATCTTGCCTTATATCTATTCACGGAACCATTTGCATTGTGTTTCACCTTATAAACCCACTTACAGCCAATTGCATTCTTACCTTTAGGCAAAGGTACCAACTCCCATGTAGCATTTGCTTCCAAGGCATCCATTTCTTCATCCATGACTTTCTCCCATTTTTCTTTTTCCATGGCTTGCTCAAAAGAAGTGGGTTCTGGTTCCTGTATCACTTTGACCATATATGCATAGTGAATGGCTGTAAATCCATCATATTTCAGCCTATCCACAGGATACCTAGCTCTGGTAGACCTGCGCAAAGTAGGTTCACTCCCAGGTGCTCTCAAAACATCCCTGGTCTGCCTTACTCCAGGTGTAACAATAGAAGGAATACCCAACTCATCATCAATGCTCTGTTCTGAGCCATTGGATTCACCATCCACATAAGAGTGACCTGCATTCACATCAATGGGCTGATTTACCTTCTCTTTTCCTTTTCGTGAAACTTGCATACCACTATCTGCATTGTTTTGAGGAGATTCTCCTGATCTCAATCTGCCTGTCCATGGCAAATAATATAAACCACTGCTAGAGGACACTTCAGGTCCACTAATATTTTGTGACTGCTGCTGTGAATTCTATGCAGCATTACCATTTTATGCATCTACATCATCAATCACATTTACTGGTTTATACCAGCTACTCATCTCATCAAAAACAACATCTCTGCTCACTGTAAACTTACGAGTAGAAGGGTTATAGCATCTATACCCTTTCTGCTCTGCAGAGAGTAACCAATAAAGATACACTTCTCAGCTTTTGGATCCAACTTGGATCTCAACTCATCTGGCACATGAACATAGGCAATGCAACAAAAAATTTTCAAATGAGAAATATCTGGTTTCCTACCAGTATACCTCTCCTCTGGAGTCATTCCATGTATTGCTGCAGTGGGAGTCCTGTTCATTATGTAGACTGCTGTAGCAACTGCCTCAGCCCAATAAAAATCAGGCAGGTCTTTTTCATTGAGCATGGCACGAGATACCTCTCCAATATGCCTGTTTTTCCTTTCTGTAATTCCATTTTGTTGTGGGGTATGACTGCATGAATATTACTGCTTTATGCCATGCTCCTGCAGGAACCTTGCAAACTCATTTGAGAGGTACTCTCCCCCTCCATCTGACCTTAGGCATTTTATTTGCAGGCCTGTTTCTTTTTCAACCATAGCTTTAAGAGTTTTGAAATGCCCAAAAACTTCACTTTTCTTTTTCATAAAATACACCCAAACTTTTCTGCTATAGTCATCAATAAAAGTGACAAAATAATGATAGCCTCCAAGAGATGCAGCTTTAGTAGTCCATACATCAGAGTGGATTAATTCCAATGGCTTCTTACTCTCTTGAACATGTCTAGGAAATGGTTTCCTTGCCTGTTTTCCAAACTGACAAGCTTCACATACCTTATGCATTTCTGCAACCTTGAATTTTGGCAATCCTGCAAAAATATTTTGGGCCTGCATTGATTTAAGTCGTTGTACATTAACATGACAATGCGTTTATGCCAGATATCAATATCTGCAACTACACCAGTCCCATGTGCAAACATTGCTGCACTCAATTCAGACATGTCTGCATCCAACGTAAACATTCTGCCCTTCTTATTTCCTTTTGCTATCAAGCGACCTTTATTTTTCATATCCTCAACAAAGCATCCATGAGGATTAAATCTGACCTGCAAGCCCTGCTCAACCATTTGACAGAAACCAGATTCTTGGTGATATTCGGGACATGAAATACATCGGACAGGTATTTCTTTTTCCCATCCTGCATAGACAAAGGAATTTTTCCAATCTGCACAATAGGATGTGCAGTATCATCACCAGTCTCCATAAATCTTGGTTTTTCCATTTTCCTTGCATCCTCCATCCATTCTGCATGACCTGTCATGTGGTTTGATGCACCTGAGTCAACATACCACACATCGTTGCTTTCTTCTGCACTTGTCACAGAATTGTTCATGTACTGTACCATAAACAAATGCTCATTTCTGTCATCACCCTGTCTACTAGAAGATGCATAATTCCCTTGTTGCAGTTTTCCATTCATGATGTCATTCTGCTTTTTATAGCAGTCTTTAGCCATATGACCCATTTTACCACAGTAGTAGCATTCAACATTACTGTTTGCATTTTGGCCTCTTTGCCATCCACCACGACCTCTTTGGCTCCCCCTGCCTCTAGAGTTACCACGTCCTCCTCCATAGGACTGGTTTTCTTGAGTTTGCTGTATATTCTGATTTCTACCACGGCCTCCAGATCGGCCTCCTCTACCTCTGCCTCTACCTCTTCCAGCATTTGAGTAGAAGACAGCTTCTTTTGAAGTTCCTCCTGAAGAAGATGCACCACCATTTCTCTGCTCCTCAGAAATTAGAAGAGCAATCAACTCCTCAAAATCAGCAAATCTTTCACGGACGGAAATGGATGTTCGGAACTATGCATAATCCTTTCCTAGACCATTCAAGGTCACAGAAACTAAATCATCATCTTCCACTGGCGACCCAATGGAAGCAAGTGCATCTGCAATCTTCTTCACCTTCATGTGGTAGTCATTGATGCTCATATTTTCTCTTTGCACATTATGCAACTCTTGCTTGAGCTGCATTTTCCTGGCTTGCGTATTTGTGCTATACATTTTTGACGAAGTATCCCATGCCTCCTTTGGCGTACTTGCATCTTGAATATGCATAATCATAGAGTCTGAAATGCTGATAGACAGCCAATACATAACTTTCCTAGCTCACTCATGCCATGCTTTAAATGCCTGCATTTGCTGTTGATTGGGAATATCAGGAAGAACTGGTTCTTCTTTATTTCCTGCAACAAATTCCCAATATCCTTTTCCCATAAGGAAATTCATCATTCTAAACTTCCATGCTTGGAAGTTGTTCTTGTCAAGCTTTTCAGTGAGACAATCTGTGAAAGAGAATCAGACGCCATTACAGAACACTGCAAAAAATTCTGTCACTGCAAAGAACACAACTTCAGCCTCACAAGGGCTAATCTGTAAAACTGACGAAAGTGGTATTTGACCACACAGTCACTTCCTAGTGACGATTTTGCATCAACAGGCAACATGGATGATTCTGTACCTCCCAATGTCTCTGCGCACAAGCATACGATGCAATTTCTGTGGTAACTTTTCACCGACCTGTAGAATAGTGGTCGCACAGCATAAAACAGGGCCTTTTCCTGAGTGCGTACAGAAAACTTCCACCTCCAAAACAGGCCCCGAAATGGCCTCAAATCAAAAAAACAGGGTCACCAAGGGCTAAAGCCTCTCCTGCAGCATATACTGCCCTGTTGCTTCACCGCGAAGGGTGTCTCAACATGAGACAATGCACTCTTGCAATTTCCGGTTGTGCTACCTGCAGAGATCTGCTCCCAAAATAGAATATGAAAGCAACATTGCTCCTCTTACCAGAACACCACGAGCTTGGCTTGCTTTCTTGAGCTCCTTACCACGAACAAGGCTCTGATACCATGTCAAGATTGTGGGAGAGAAGGAAGGAGTCTCACTTGTAGCTTTCTTGCTTGCACAATGGGGGAATACACACAAAGGTGGAGGCTGAAAATAGTTTTCCTCTTCTTAGTTGTGTAAGCCAAAAGAACTCTAATACAAAGAAATAGAAGAACCCTATATATGGGTCTCAAACCAAACTCAACTAACTAAGGTGGCATACTAACTGAGCCACGAACTAGAGTAGATAAGGATAGCTGTCATCTAGCTATTATTCATGGGCGGTGTACCAACCGCATCTGCAAAAACTGACACGTCGGTGACATAAATGCACAACGGTCACCCTGGCATATCACGAGTGGAGCTCGATATCTCAACAATAGCCTCTTCAAGAGGATCTACCACATTTCTTTCTTGAACTTGAGTAAAATACTTGGACCTGTTCACCACTTTTTTAACTTCTCAATGATGGGGTTTCCACTATTGTCTACCATTATCACAAAATTGATATAAAATAGCAAGCAAGTCTTCTATAATCTTTCATAACAAGTGCACAACAACACACCAAGTGCTTCTTACCCATTGCTTGCTTGCTCGAATCCTTGATTCTTCTCCTTCACTTCAAACTTCAAAACTAGTCTCTCTCAGTGACATCACTTTGATACCATGTTATGTATCACATGGTGGAGGGACTTGCTTGAGCCCTTGCACCAAACACGCACCATATACATAAGACAAAGCTTACTCAAGAACACAAGAAGAGAGATGGAGGCCAAAATTTTTTCTTGCAGGTTTCTTCTTCTTCTTTTATATGCAATACAATGTACACAAAGTATAGATAAGATACAACATAAATAAAACTAGCCTATTAAGTCAAAGAATGCATAAGTGACTATATCAATTGATTGGTGCTATAACTATGCTAGCTATAGGTAGGTGCAACAAACGAAATATAATAAGTGATAAGTCAATGGCTATGTGAAGATCATAATGACCACTAATATGCTAAGTATAGATATGCAGATCCATTTGACCAAGCGGTCCATTATCAATGTCCGCACATGTTGAGTTTGCCATCTCTACTCTTCACCAATCTTCTTTTGTAATTAGACACCTGTCCCTTCTCTCTCTAGCCTCTCCACTACCGCTCATACCCCTTCTAGAGGACATTATGGCTCATGTTTTGTGGCTAGCTTACAATATCTTCTCCCTCTACTTTGAGAACCCTATTCCACACCATCAACTCTTACCGTTGGCAACCTGTTAGTATCAACATCCACAACTTTGGCATCAACTCCTTCTCCCTTCAAGCATCAGTCAGCATTTGTGTTTGGTTGTCTAGAGGTCTTCCCCTATCTTGGCATCATCATCCCCAACTTGACATTAGCATTCTCCACCTTGACATCAATCTCTAGGCATTGGCATAAGTTTTGTACAGCCATGGCATTTTTGTTGGCAAACAAGTAGCCACATCACAACATTTTCCAATTTCCAACATCATCCTTAGATTTAGCAACCTCCTTCCCATTAGATGTCAGCTTCTTCAAGCCTCTGGAATTTGTATTTGTAGCTTTGGCCCATCCATGCATTTATGTTTGGAACCTAGCCCACTTGGTCTTAGAGGATTGTGCTTTACTCACTTAATAGCTATCATTTACCTTCTAATGATTGCTTTAATAGCCTAAAGTCTGAAGGATTATATTTCACTCCCTTCATTGTGTAGATTTTTGACAAGTGTTGTTGCCTGATTCAGACAACAAAATGTAGTCATCTTCCAAGCTTCACCTCCACTCTATTAGCTTTTTGTCACACAATATGATTCAATGCATCATCATCTTGTTCTTCTATGTTTTTTGAGTATCTCTTCTCTCTTAATGTTTACTATACACACTATGTTTCTCTCCGTAAACCCTACTATCTCTCTAGTCCATCGCATATTTTGACATGGTATCAAAGACAGAAGCACTCAAAGAGCCACAAAGATCCTCAGTATCAAAGAAGGCAAAGAGAAGTTGTGGTTTTGGCATCATCTATTGATTTTTCCCCTACTTTTGTTATATCATTTGAAGATACCCTTCTCTTTTTATCTTGCCCACCCTCCCTTTTATAGGTTGATATGACTCCTCCTCATGCAAATGGATAGACCACTAGATGCTCCAACTACAGCATTATCAAACACACCATTGATGCTTGCATCCGTAGACCTTTTCTCCCTACACCCTATAATATATGCATCTAGCCCTCAGCACTCATTCTACCACCTCTCCCTTCTAGGCCACAAAGTTTATTCTACACCAACCATCTAATTTTTATGCTTGAGGCAATAAGAAACCTTTGATGCACGCTAAGTCAAGCCAAAGGAGGATCACCTAGTACCTAGACCTCCTTTTGAGACCATTGCAATGCACTATGAAGGTCTCTTCTACTACTTTTAAATTTGAGTGGTTGCCCCTATGATAACCCATGGTCTTGCAATCCACTCCTTAGAGAGATAGTGATTGTTGGATACCTTCTACTCATCAAGCCACTCCATCAAGAGAGTGGATGTTTGACACCTTATGTTGCTTTGGCTTTGCAGTGCACTCCACTAAGAGATAGCAATTGTCTCCCACCTTTGGCTCAACATGAGCCTCTCCTTTATCCACCCTTGATTACTCAAATTTGAGAGGACACCTTTGGGAGTTCTTGGACATCTTTTGCACTCCATATACCATATTTAGTCATATCAGTAGCACTTCCTTTGTTATCAAAAGATTCAAAGCCCATGATCCATGATTTTTAGATTCCTTATCTCTTGCAATGGGGGCTTTAGAGGGGGATCTTCTTTATTTGCTCTCTACAAGGGCTTCTACTTCTTCTTCAAATTCAGAGGGGGTCCCTACATCTCCACCCTCAAAAGGGATACCTACTCATCATGAAGTTCTTCACCCACCATTTACTCTTAAGGGATGGCTTGTCTTTGACCAATCATTTCTGCTATTGATATCTAGGATCTTCAAGTACCACTTACATCAGGTCGTTGGCAGTTTCGCTGTGACTTGGTGATGAGGCCTTTGAATTACTTCCAACATGGAGTTACAAAGCTAGTGGATTCTCTCTCCTGAGATGGAGTCAGGTTCTACAGTTCATCATGTCTAATGTTCCTAACTACATGTAACCTTTCATGAGAAAATATTGGATGTCATGGATCTTCTACTCTTTCTCCTTGTGTCTCTTTGCTCTTCTTTATTCATTCCTTTTTAGGCCTAAAAGGGGTGTTAAGAAACCACTTTTGAGTTTCTTCATTTCAGTTAGGGTTTCATATTGATAGCCCCAAAAAGGGATAGCACCCTCATTTTGGGCACTTTTTCAATGGGTGCCCACATAGTGGTGCACCACCCTAGACTAGCCAAGGTCTATTCATAGGCCACCTCTCCCCTCATCAAAAGATCATATTTTCACTATTCACCATTCTTCTTCTATCACTAAACATCCTTCCCTTCTCTCTCTAGCATCTCCACTACCACTCACACACCTTCTAGGAGGACATTGTGGTTTGTGATTTGTGGCTAGCTTACACTATCTTCACTGTTTTCTTTAGATGCCCTATTCCACACCATCACATCTTGCATTTGGAGCTTGCCCCAATTAGGTGTCAACATCCACAACTTTGGCATCAACTCCCTCTCCCTTCAAGAGTTAGTTAGCATTTGTGTTTGGCTATCTGGAGATCTTCCCCTATCTTGGTGTCATCATCCCCATTCTCACACCTGGCAACCTCCTTCCCATTAAGCATCTATTTCTTCAGGCCTCTAGAATTCGTGTTTGTAGCCTTGGCCCATCCAAGCATTTGCATTTGAAGGCTATCCCACTTCATGGCATCAAAGGATTGTGCTTCACTCCCTCGACAATTGGTGACCATCTTCTTCATCCCTAATAGTATCAAAGGATTGTGTTTTGCTCCCTTGACAACTTTCCTTCACCTTCCAATGATTACTTCCATAGCCACTACCCAAAGGACTGAATTTCTCTCCCTTTAATATGTAGATTCCCTACAAGTGCTACCATCTACTTTAGATAGGATAGTGCATTCATCTTTAGATATCTTTACTGTATTAGCTTTTCTTCATTTAGCATGATTCAATGCTTCATCATCTTATTATTCTGTGTTTTTTGAGTTTTTCTTCTCTCTCAATGTTTTCCGTACACACTCTATGTTTCTCCCCACAAACCCTACTATCTCTCTAGTCTATCACATATTTTAACATGCCTGTGACATACCATTTTTCAATGAGCTGATTAGAATTGCATATGTTCCTTGAATATCTGACTAGAAAACTAGTCGACAACCCTGCGGCCAACTGAAACCTCTCACTTATCTCATGGAGACTCCAAAATGAAATGGACTAGAGTACATGATCTAAATGCTTTGTATCTTTGGGTTCTACTTCATAGGCAATGAGAACCTAAAAGTTGATGAGAATTCAGAAGATGAGCTCTCTAAACAATATAATTCCTACGTGAATATGTAGACTACACATCTAGGAGTGAAATGAGTAATGAAGAATAGATACCATCAATCTACCATATGAAGAAGCGGACGATTGAGCAAATTATTATGGATTCTTAGCCCAAAGAGACTAATGTGTGTAGGATTTAAAAAGCAATCATCGAGGTGGATTGCAATCGTTCCTATCTAGAACACTTAGAGATATTTGACTAAGAAAAAGCAGGATTGATCCAAATTGAATCTACAATGTTGTATGAAATAGGAGTTGCATCAAAGCTCTTACCACCCAATGAGACTTTCTCATCTAGAGAAGGGTGCATCTGAGGTTAGCTCTAGCAATGATCCTGAGATACCACAATCCTTTAAGACTCAATGCGCTAAAGGAGACCTTCTAATCCACCTGAGGTGAAAAAGGTTAAAGGAGGAGAAAAGAAAATAGCCTAAGGACTCAAAGTAGAATGGTAGAAGAATCCCATGATCTACCAAAATGCTTCTTGAAGTTTAAAAAAGTGACCAAATAGTGGTGTTACCAGGAGCCAAAAGGAAAGGCCAGGCCAATGAACCCATTGGGGAACCTACCAAGGTCAAGGAAGTCAACTTAACAAAGGAAGGGAACAAGCCCTAACCTATATTCATAGCTAACAACATGATTCAAGAGAAAGAGACCAATGACATTCATGCCTTAAAAGAGTTATTCGATGTGTTCCCATGGTCCATGAAAGATCTAAAAGGCATTGACCCAAGTATTGTGACTCATAACTATTGGGGGTAAAGGCGCCTCCACCTAGCCACTCGTGTATTACTACACTGACAATCACCACCACTACACACTGTAGGTGGCGGGCGCCCGTCACCGTCACTCTATTCTTTATTCTTTTAGTGACAGTTTGAATAAAGGAAGGCCTGGTCACAAATTGTGACTGTTGGAGTTCCCATTTCTTGTCTCTCTCTTTCTTGCTCTTGCTCTCCCGCCATAGCTCTCGTGTGCAAGCCTCGATCCTTCTCACCTTTCAACTGGTATCAGAGCTTGGCTCATGGCATTCTCAACTTCTTATTGACTCCCCACTTGCATTGGGTCTCCTTCCTGGCAGCCATAGCTCATTCTCTTGAGCTCCCATCACTCCCCGACTTCCCAAGCTTCTTCCCGGCCTATTGAGGCACCATCAGGGCATTCACATTGAGATATTGCTTCATTATTTTAGAGTTTTATTTCAGTCCACAGGTCTAGGTAAATAGGGTAGCCACCATTGCAGCTTCCAGTCTTCATATCTCCTTGCCATTGGTTGTGGGCTGCTAGAGGCTTGTTCCCAGGCCTCTTTGGCTCATGTTTGAGCCCTCTAATCTCTCCAAACCTGCCATATGGACCAGTAGGAGCAGCAGCAGCATCATGCAAATCTACACTTGATTCTAGATAGCCACCATTCAGCCACTTCAGCTCTAGCTCCAGCTTGGCATTAAGCACTTTTTCAGGCTCCATTTCGGGCCTCTTGCACATGTATTGATACTTGGCAATGATCCTTTGAGATTAGGCATTGGTTTGGTGGCTGAAAACAGTGTTTCAGGACTGTTACAAATAGTTCATAGACATTTTATGCTAGTGCTACATTCACAGTTTATGCCTATGCTTGTTTGGGCATGACTACATAACCGGTTTGATGCCTATTGCATCCCGATTGATTGGGGGATAGAAGCTACATGTCATGCTATGATTTTGGCATGATTGTGGGGCTGGAAATACATAGTTTATAATAGTAAATGCATGCTGAATACTCTTGGTCTAAAGCTATCTTTCATGCTTTGACATATGCTATTGGTTCCGGGTATATGTCTTGGGTTATGCTATGATGTATTGATCATCGAGGGATGACTTCGAGCTTGTCATTGGATCCAGATGCTTTTGGAAGCTTGAACTTATTTCAGCCTGCACTTATTGACATCGGTCTATGCTTAACAGTGGTCAGTGCTTTGATAGTTATATGCTCTTTGGGTACATGCTTACCTGACGCCTACGGCTTGATGCATTTGACTTGGCATAGTGCACTATGTATTTGTTGAGCTTTAGTGCTCTCTGAAGACTTGGCTTGGATTCTCATATGCTATTCTGGAATTTTGTATTGGATGCCATTTTGGTTGTCATAGATCTTTATTGGGATGTATGTCTTGCTCATGGATGCTACCTACAGTTGCTTTGTAGCAGTCATGCTCTTGGGATGCTATTGAAGCATTGTCTTGGTTACCTGTCTTTGGAACTTTGACTTGGTTTCATTGAGCTGTTGAGCTTGTTTATCTGACTTTTATGCCAGTGGGAGCATCTTGTATGCTTGATCGACATTGAGCAGGAGGTTTATGCTATTTGAGCGTTTTGCAAATACTTGAGACTCTGGGATCTCTTACACTTACATGTTGCATGGTTCGTGCACTGATATCTTGGAGTTGCTTTTGACCTGAGCTTGGGCTTTGCACTCTTGTGAGCATACACCTACTAGTGTCAGGTCTTGCCAGTGTTATGCACTTTGCCCTACTGTCCAGGCGGTATACCTACTCACTGACGGATTCTTTGGTGACATGTTTGGGTATTTGCTCAGGGTTTTGATGACTGTTTGGTGCTGATTTATGCTTGTTTATGGCTGGTCATGTCTTGGTTGTCATTTATTAACTTGGTGCAGTGATTTGGTCAGCAAATGACTCTCACAGTACCCTGTTGTCATTTATTACAGCAAGAATATAACTCCGGATTGACATGGATTTTCATGTTGAAATATTCTGAAATGATGTACTTTCACTAGTACTTGGTGGGCAGCAACTTTGATTACACTTTTCTCGCCATTTTCTCTCGATTTTGGTGATTTTTTGGTCATTTTCTGCAGTAAACATCAAGCAGGTTTGAACTGTTTGCAGTCTTTCAACCTACATTATGGTGAGTTAGTCCACTGATCATGCTATTTTCAACATCACTAAGCTTGATGGTATGAACTACTCTTATTGGAAGAGCCAGTTTGGCAGATGTTGGTGCAGAAATCATAGATCAAACCATTGAGATTGAGCGGGCATCCACTTGCAACTATGCCAGATGAGGAATGGCTTGAGCTTGATGAGTTATGCAAGTCCACTATTGTATTATCTCTCACAGAATAGGTTCATTAAAATGTATTTGAGGAAGAACAAAGTGCATGGCAGCTGTGGGATAAAATCAAGAATCTCTATGACAAGAAAAGTCTAGCGAGTCAGATGTATTGGCTAAAGCAGCTTATGGATCTGCATATGAAGAAGAATGTCACTATGTCTCCTCACTTGAGTCAGTTCCATGCTATACTCAAGAACTTGACTTCGCAGGACATCACTTTTGCAGAGGATGTCACTCCTCTTTTCTTGCTTGGTACTCTTAATGAGTCATGGGATGTATTCCACAACACTGCATTATGTGCATCTCTGGCTGTCTCTCGTGTGTCGCATGCTATGACAGTTAGAGGCAGGAATGATGGATATGGAAAGCATGGCAGTGGTAGTGGCCGTGGACGGGATTCTCAGAAATCTCGGTCCAAGTCTCGTGGGAAGTCACGTAGCAAATCCCGTGGCAGGAATGCAGATGTTACTTGTCACCATTGTGGAAAAAGGGCCATATTAGGCCACAATGCCATGAACTGCGCAATGAAAGGCGCAAAGATAAGGGGAAAGACAAAGTGCATGATAAGTCTTCTGATCGCAGCATAGTGCCTGCAAAGTCCAGTGTTAAAATTGAAGAGATCAATGTTATGCAGCCTGAGGATGCTGATGATGATTATATCCTTACAGCTTCTTCTAGTGCTTCACAGAGATGACAAAGATACACTCTATGTATGCACAGTGTTGGTTCTTGGACTCAGGTGCGTCCTTTCAATGTGACACCTTGCGGAGAGTTGTTTCATTCATACCGTACTCTTTTGCATTCTGTGCGCTTGGGTGATGACATCTCTCTCAATATTGTGGGCATTGGTGATGTTAGGCTACAGTTTCCTTCTAACAACAATTTTGTTTATGCAGGATTGTATGTCATGTACCTACTTTGACACGCAATCTCCTATCAACTGGACAGCTTGATGACGCAGGTTATCATGTATCTTTTGGAGACTCTGCATGGAAGATCACTTGTGGCAGACTTGTGATTGCGAGAGGTGCCAAGGGTGGCAGCCTCTATCCCTTGATTGTATCCGCTTCTTCCCTTGATCATGTTTTGTCTGTGGGTTCTATCCCACATGTATCTCTTTGGCATGCCCGTTTGGGCCATATGTCTTTGAAGGGAATGAAAATGCTTTTTGGTTTGCAGTACTTACCGCCCCTTGATTATGCATGTTTTGATTTATGTGAGCATTGTCTTTATAGCAGGCAAACTAGGTCTACGCATAAGAAGTCTAGTAGGCCACGCATGAGTGAGCTCTTGGCATTGGTACATTCAAATGTCTGTGGGCCCATGCCTTGTCAGTCTATGGGTGGTGCAAAGTATTTTGTTACTTTTATAGATGATTTTTCACAAAAATTTTGGGCTTATCCCATTAAGCTGAAATCCGATGTCTTGGCTGTGTTTCAGAGATGGCTTGCATTGGTTGAGAATCAATCTGGGTATAGGCTAAAATGCCTAAGAACAGATAATGAGGGTGAGTATGTCTCACGTGCTTTTGAGCAGTTATGTGATGAGAGGGGTATTAAGCATCAGTTGACCGCTTCCTACACCCCCCAGAATGGTTTGGCTGAGCAGATGAATAGAACCACCCAGGAGCGTGTACGGAGTATGCTTAGCCATGCAGGCCTACCACAGAGCTTTTGGGCTGAGGCAGTTAGTACAATTGTGCATATCATAAACAAATCACTTTCTAGTGGTTTGGATTTCCAGGTTGCAAAGGAGGTATGGACTCTCCGTGTCTTTGGATGTGAGGCATTTTGCCATGTGCCCAGGGACAAGAGAAGTAAGTTGGATCTTAAGAGTGTCAAATGCATTTTCCTTGGTTATGGGGATGCAGGCGAGATGGGTTACTGTCTATGGGATTCACAGGCGTGGAAAGTCATCCGCAGTCATGATGTAGTTTTCCATGAAGACAAGATGCATAGGGAGCCTGAGAGAGTTGTTGAGATCCGCAGGGTCATATTTCAGGAGGAGCCGAGAGCTCCCACACAGCCAATTGGATAGCCTACAGCTGCAGCAGATGCTCATGGTCAGCGTGTTGGACAGGTAGCTGGGCAGGCAGCAAAGGCTACCATGAGATGGTCTACTAGAGACAGACGTCCACCTGATAGATTTCAGCCCTCAATGCATTATGTCTTGGTTATAGATGCAGGAGAGCCTTTCACTTATGATGAGGCTATGCGCAGGGGTGACAGTCACTCCTGGGAGAGGGCTATGCAGTCTGAGATAGACTCCTTGCATAAAAATGAGACTTGGGATTTGGTTTCCTTGCCTCAGGGCAAGAAGGCTTTGCCATGCAAGTGGATGTACAAGCTGAAAAGTACCCCTGGACACCCCAAGCTAGCATACAAGGCTAGATTGGTAGCAAAGGGTTTTAAGCAAGAGCATGGTCTGGACTTTGATGAGGTCTTTTCTCCTGTGGTTAAGATGACCACCCTGCGCTTAGTCTTGGCTTTGGTTGCTCAGTTTGACTTGGATTTATACCAAATGGATGTCAAGATGGCTTTCTTACATGGGGACTTGCATGATGAGATTTATATGGAGCAGCCTAAGGGCTTTGCAGAACCTGGCAGGGAGCACCTAGTGTGCAAATTGAAGAAAAGTCTTTATGGCTTGAAATAGGTACCTAGGGAGTGGTATCATAAGTTTGATGCCTTTATGTAGTCATCACAGGGCTACAGTAGGAGTGCTATGGATCCATGTCTTTACACAAAGAAAGCCCGTGATGGTTCTTTATTGATTTTGGTACTCTATGTGGATGATATGCTGATAGCAGGGAAAACTCATGATGAGCTAGATGCTCTTAAGGCTCAGCTTAAGAAGATCTTTGAGATGAAAGATCTAGGACATGCCTCTCACATACTTCGTATGCGCATTAGATGTGATAGGCATCAGGGACTCCTCTACTTGTCACAGAGGGAGTACATTCATAAAGTCCTTGAGCGCTTCCGCATGTAGGACGTAAAGCCTATTGGCTGTCCATTGCCTTCTTATGTGAAGGTATCACAGGCTGATTGTCCGCAGACAGATGAGTAGAGGGCCGATATGGCCAAGATTCCCTATGCATCTGCAGTGGGCAGTCTTATGTATGCCATGATAGCTACTCGTCTAGATATTGCCTTTGCAGTTGGTATTGTGGCACGCTATATGGCTGCACCTGGCAAGAAGCATTGGGATGTCGTGAAGGGTATCATGAGGTACCTGAAGGGCACTACAGATATGTGCATATGCTATGGTAGCTAGGATACAGGAGTCATGGGGTACATTGACTCTGATTATGCAGGGCATGCAGATAGTAGGAAGTCCACTGCCGGCTATGTATTCACCTATACTGGAGGTGTTGTTTCTTGGATGTCCAGGGTGCAGAAATGCATGGCCCTCTCTACTACAGAGGCCGAGTATGCTGCAGCCACTAAGGCTTACAAGGAGGCCATTTGGTTGGGTTGTTTGGTTTTGCTGACCTTGGTATTGATGCTATCCCAACACTACCTTCGGATTCTATGAGTGCTATTCAGCTAGCCAAGAATCTGGTCTTCCATGCGAAGACAAAACACATTGAGATGTGGTATCACTTCATACATGGGGTCATTGAGGACAAGTCTATTGATCTTGTCAAGATCTTGACTGACCAGAATCTTGCAGATCTGCTCACGAAAAGCCTCTCTACAGAGCACTTTGCCTTCCTCCGAATGGGCGTGGGATGAGATGACATCTTTCCTCATCTTGTTGTACTGTCTTTTTTCTTTTTCTTTTCACTCCTCACTAGGGCAGATTCGCCTTTAAGTGGGAGGTTATTGGGGGTAAAGGCACCTCCGCCTAGCCGCCCATGTATTACTACACTAACAGTCACTGCCACTGCACACTGCAGGTGGCGGGTGCCCGTCACCTCACTTTATTCTTTATTCTTTTAGTGAGAGTTTGAATAAAGGAAGGCCTGGTCACACATTGTGACTGTTGGAGTTCCCATTTCTTGTCTCTCTCTTTCTTGTTCTTGCTCTCCCGCCATAGCTCTCACATGCAAGCTTCGATCCTTCTCACCTTTCAATAACATCCCTACAGTTCTTGATGTTATAATACTAAAACAAAGACCATACTTCATGAATCATAATCACAATCACAGAGTAAAAGAGGAGATTGACAAGGACTTGAGTGACAGATTCATTTACAAGATTGAGCACATAGACTAGATATCAACCGTCATGATTGTACTCAAAAAGAACAAAAAGATCCAATCGTGCACTAACTACAAGAAAGTCAATGCAATGATGAAGAGAGACAACTATCCTTTGCTTTTTACACTAAGCACATGCTTGATAGAGTAGCAAGGAAGGAAGCACACAGCTTCTTATACAAGTTCTTAGGATATAACCAAGGGCAAGTCCACCCAGATGATAGGGAAAAAATGGTATTTGATATAGAATGGGGAGTGTTTTGCCTATATAGTCATGCCATTTGGGTTGACTAATATCCCCACTACCTTCCAACACCTCGTATGCAATCTTCAAAGACATGCCTTGGAAGTTTTTGTCAATGATCTATGTGTTCATACCATTTGGGAGGAATTGAAAAACTCTGCATTATCTTTGAGAAATGTAGATAATATGGTCTCTTATTGGATCCCTTGAAATGCCAAACATAGTTGCATACTAGGGCCCATAGTTTTAAGGAATAGGATTGCCACCAACTTCTCAAAAGTCAAAGTGATTATGGATCTTGCACCTCCAAACAAATATAAGGGAGTTCAATGATTCCTTTGGCATATTGGATACTATCTGTAGTTCGTGTTGAACTATGTATTAATTACTAGGACCATATACAATGTTAATTATGGTTAAATGGACAAAGGAATGTTAGCAAGCCGATGAGAGGCTTGAACAAGCTCTAACTTTGGCACCGATTTTAAGAGCCCTAGATTGGTTTGTCACTTTCCATGTGCATATTGATGCTTCAAAATTCACCATGGGAGGAGAGTTGTGCTAACTTGGTGAACATAATATGGATTTTCCATTAATATTTGCAAGCAAGCAACTCACTAATACTGAGATAAATTACTTGATGATAGATCAAGAAGGATTAGCTATGGTGTTTGCAATTAAGAAATTTAGACATTACCTTTTAGCTACACCACTCACCTTCTTTGTACATCATCAAGTATCGCTTTATCTTGTGAATAAGCCATGTGCAATAGGTCACCTTGACAGATGGATATTGTTTTTATTGGAGTTTGACTTCTCAATGGTGGTGCGTAAAGGTAAATAACATTATATGGTTGATCACATGTACCACATACCATTGGAGCTACAATTGAGCTAGGCATCATGGATTATCTACCTCACGCTCATCTTTAAGATCTCTAGCAAACAAGGGATTCACAAAGCATATCTTACACCTTACTAGGCACATGACATAGTTCACATCTTGCAGAAAGGGATCCCAAATTGCCCAATTGAGAAGGCTAGACTATGTTGACTCATTCTAAATGTTCAACCTTATCAATTAATTGTGTGTGTGTCGGTCGCCTTTATCAATTAGTTAGGATGGCTTATTGAGAATATGTGTCTACAAAAATGATATGTACTTACTAAAGCACATGGGAAAATTGCAAGAGGACACTTCAATGGAGACACTATTGCAGGGAAAGTCCCTCAATCTCAATTGTGATGGTCTATGCTCTTCCACGATGTTGCTAAGTATATCAAGCATTGTGATGAGTACTACTAGTGATGGCATGAACCATTAAAAAAATGGAGCATTGACTTCATTGGACCCATTAGCCTTGCAGCCCAATACTCACAAGCCAAATACATAATTGTAGCCACCATGGACTACCTTATGAAACGGGCTAAAGTGAGAGCGACTACAAAAAATGATGTAAATAAGTTCCTTTGGGAGCAAGTGACCTCTAGGTTTGGTTGCCCCATTGAATTAGTTAATCATGAAGGCATGCATTTCATTAATGAAGTCATCACCCAACTATTGTCCACCTTCCCATTAGTCCATTAGAAATTGTCACCATATTACCCCCACGCCAATGGTCAAGCTAAAGTAACAAACAAAATTTTGGTGAGTGTATTGATATAAATTGTCTCAACCTCATAGAGTGACTCAGACAACAAGTTGATAGTAGCCTTATGGGCCTATCGAACTACCTACAAAATGGCTACTGGAAAAACACATTCAAGTTGACCTATGGGATAGAAGAAATCTTGCTGATTGAGTTATTTGCTCCAAGCTTGAGGATAGTTGTGCAAGAAAGATTAATCACCTAGCAAAGTTGGAATGGCTATTGAAAACTCAATTCATAGCTATGCATGCACTAATTTGAGAAAAAATGTGATCAAAGCCTCGTTTTGCAAACATGTCAAACAATGGGATTTCAAAAAGGGAAACTTGGTGTTGCTTTAGTGAATTAAGGACCATAAACAAAAAAAAAAATAGAGGACTTGGACTTCTTTGAGTTCATTAGATCAGCATAAATAGCAATGTGGAGCTCAAAACTTTAAGCAATGAGGGCATTGGCTTCTTCAATGGAAGTCACATTAAGAAATACTACTTGCTAATGCACCCATTGCATAAGCCCCCTATACTAGTACCACCTATAAATATACGTGTAGTCTCCATCACTAAGATTGGTCCTAAAGATGAAGAACCCATGGCACTAGTCTATTTGAGGCTGAGAACCACAACCCAAAGAGACCAAGTCCTTAATGTACTAGTTGATGAAGGGGTAGACAAAGACATACTTACCTATGAGGACTGGATCAAAATAGGACAAACCTAGTTGATCCTCCCTACCACTACTAAAGTCAGCCCATACTGGGGAAAACCCTACTCCTTACTAGGAAAATACAAAGTCATGATCACCATCAAGACTAAGAGCCTCCCAATCATTTTTTACATACTACTAAATATTGAGGGGGTGGGGAAGGAAACATTGTTGGGATGAGCCTTCAAAACATAGACTCTATGTAATGTTGACTATGAGACCCAACATATCCACCTTGCCCTAGCAAATGTTAGGATCATAATAGCTTTCAGCAATGGCACTCAAGCTTCTACAACATCGATAATGCCAAGATGTCCACATCTCATGCCAACTCTAGTGAAGGGGGTACAAATTTACTAAATGATATAAAACAAGCTAAGAAGAGTAACCACGAACCAATGAGTAAGTTGGCCACCACTCAAAAGCACCAAACCAAATGGGTCCCGAAGGGCAAGTTCAAGCCCCTCAAAGCTTTGCCTCCAAGGATATCCAAACCTCTAACCTTCTACCATAAATCCAAACAAAAGAGTTGGCATTATGGTAAACAAGCACATGCAAAGTTGTGATGCACCTCCAAAGCCCTATTATGAGCACATGGGTACTATCAAGGTAACTTCTAGATTTGGATTCCCAAGAGTCCCACAACACTCATTGGAAAGGCCACACATATCACAGTGGCCATCTCGACACTATCCAAGTAGCATGAATGTAGACCGACTCATTCTAATACCCCTAGTAAATCTACTATCAAACTCACTATTGTGCTCTCCTCTAGTAGAAGATAATGTGGCACATCAACCAATCTGGCACCATCTAAATGTGCTTCAATGCCATCCCAATCAAGCACAAGAGTGTCTCAATACCATCCATGTGAGGTGTCCGCCAGTCTCAATCCATGGCACACCTTTTAGTAGTCCATCAGTAGGTTTTCCAAAAATGATGCCGCGCTCGGCGCTCCCTTGGAACATCACGGGGTTTGTCACTTAGACCCTACTGAGTCTACTTCGCAACGGGAGGGTTCCGATCAACCCACCAGGATCAACCTGAATTTTTGGGTTCCTAAAATTAGACGGGTCTCCTAACAGTCAACTAGCGTCAGTAATTTCAAGTTTTCACTTTTACAGGATTACTCGATCTGAAGCAAACTTGCCATTGCACTTGGTTCAAAGAGAATGGGAGATGGAGGGTACATCAACTCTCCTGCCCATAAGACAAAATCCCATTCCGGCCCACTAAAACAATGCAAGTCGATTCTACCTAATGACTAGTTGGTCAATTTATCTTCCTATTTCTATTGTTGATTTAGAAAAGCTCCCAGCTAACCGGGACCACCCTACCGTTGGATAGGGACCTGTCGGGGGTTACACCCACCCACTTTCCTATCATGAGGGAATCATCTTTAGTTTTCTAATTATCTATAGCACATTTATTGGAATATATACAATCAGCTTCCTTAATTAGTTCGTTAAATTATAGGTCCTTTCATGTAATTTATTAGGCTGCTCCATATCATGCAAGTCCCCATGTAAGAAAGCCGTCTTGACATCCATCTGGTATAAATCCAAGTCAAGCTGAGCAACCAAAGCCAAGACTAAGCGCAGAGTGGCCATCTTAACCACATGAGAAAAGACCTCATCAAAGTCCAGACCATGCTCCTGCTTAAAACCCTTTGCTACCAATCTAGCCTTGTATGCTGGCTTGGGGTGTCCAGAGGTACTTTTCAGCTTGTATACCCACTTGCATGGCAAATCCTTCTTGCCCTTAGGAAAGGAAACCAAATCCCAAGTCTCATTCTTATGCAATGAGTTTATCTCAGACTGCATAGCCCTCTCCCAAGAGTGACTGTCATCCCTGCACATAGCCTCATCATAAGTGAAAGGCTCTCCTGCATCTATAACCAAGACATAATGCATCGAGGGCTGAAATCTATCAGGTAGACGTCTATCTCTAGTAGACCGTCTCGCGGCAGGCTCTGCTACCTGCCAAGCTGCCTGTCAAACACCCTGACCATGAGCATCTGATGTAACTATAGGCTGTTCAACTGGCTATGCGGGAGCTCTCGGCTCCTCTTGAAATATGACCTTGCGGATCTCAACAACTCTCTCAGGCTGCCTATGCATCTTGTTTTCATGGAAGACTACATCATGACTGCGGATGACTTTCCGCGCCTACGAATCCCAGACACGGTAACCCATCTTGCATGCATTCCCATAACCAAGGAAAATGCATTTGACACTCTTAGGATCCAGCTTACTTCTCTTGTCCCTAGGAACATGGCAAAATGCCTCACATCCAAAGACACAGAGATGAGCATAAGAGGGAGGTTTTCCAGTCCATACCTCCTCTACAACCTGGAAATCCAAACCACTAGAGGGTGATCTATTTATGACATGCACAGCTGTACTAACTGCCTCAACCCAAAAGCTTTGTGGTAGGCCTACATGGCTAAGGATAATGCGTACATGCTCCTAGATGGTTCTATTCATCCACTCAGCCAAACCATTCTGAGGGGGTGTAGGGGGCGGTCAACTAACGCTTAATATCCCTCTCATCACATAACTGCTCAAAAGCACGTGAGACATACTCACCCCCATTATCTGTCCTTAGGCATTTTAGCCTATACCCAGACTAGTTCTCAACCAATGCAAGCCATCTCTGAAACACAACCAAGACATCAGATTTCAGCTTAATGGGATAAGCCCAAAATTTTTGTAAAAAATCATCTATGAAAGTAACAAAATACTTGGCACCACCCATAGACTGACAAGGTATGGGCCCACAGACATCCGAATGTACCAATGCTAAGGGCTCACTCACACCTACCAGACTTCTTATGTATAGACCTAGTCTGCCTGCCATAAAGACAAAGCTTACATGAATCAAAACATGCATAATCAAGGGGCGGCAAGTAATGCAAACTAGAAAGCATTTTCATTCCCTTCAAAGACATATGGCCCAAACGGGCATGCCAAAGAGATACATGTGGGATAGAACCCACATACAAAACATGATCAAGGGAAGAAGCTGATACAATCAAGGGATAGAGGCTGCTAGCCTTGGCACCTCTCACAATCACAAGTCTGCCACGAGTGATCTTCCATGCAGAGTATCCAAAAGATACATGATAACCTGCATCATCAAGCTGTCCAGCTGACAGGAGACTGCGCTTCAAAGTAGGTACATGACGTACATCCTACATAACAAAACTGCTGCCAGAGGGAAACTGTAGCCTAACATCACCAATGCCCACAATATCAAGAGAGATGTCATCACCCAAGCGCACAGAACTCGAAACAGTACGGTATAAATGAAACCACTCTCGGCAAGGTGTCACATGAAAGGATGCACCTGAGTCCAAGAACCAACACTGTGCATACATAGAGTGTATCTCTGTCATCTGCGAAGCACTAGAAAAAGCTGCAAGGATATAATCACCATCAACATCCTCATGCTGCATAACATTGATCTCTTGAATTTTAACATTGGACTTTGCAGGCACTATGATGCAATCAGAAGACTTATCCTGCACTTTGTCTTTCCCCTTATCTTTGCGCCTTTCATTGCGCAGTTCATGGCATTATGGCCTAATATGGCCCTTTTTCCCACAATGGTGACAAGTAACATCTGCATTCCTACCACGGGATTTGCTACGTGACTTTCCACGAGTGAGATTTTTGAGAATCCCGTCCACGGCCACTGCCACTGCCATGCTTTTCATACCCATCATTCGTGCCTCTAACTGTCATAGCATGCAGCACACGAGAGGCATAAAATTCTTACAATTAACCTCTTCCTGCAGAAGAGTACTCTCAACATCAAATAATTTTGAGGTAGCAATAGAGGCACATAATGCAGTGCAGAATACATCCCATGACTCATTAAGAGTACCAAGCAAGAAAAGAGGAGTGACATCCTCTACAAAAGCAATGTCCTCTTGCAAAGTCAACTTCTTGAGTATAGCATGGAATTGGCTCAAGTGAGCAGACATAGTCACATTCTCTTTCATGTGCAAATCCATAAGTTGCTTCAGCCAATACATTTGACTCGCTGGACTTTTCTTGTCATAGAGATTCTTGATTTTATCCCACAACTGCC